>NW_024386994.1:3022979-3137240 GCF_900408965.1 Simochromis diagramma | reverse complement strand
GCCCAAGGACCCCCGTGAGACACGACCAAGCCTGAGACCAGTCGAGACAAAAAAAATTTTAAACGCCAGCCAGATGCTGCCCGTTACAGGTGTCAGTCATATTTATGGTTTTTGCTTTCGCACAGCCTTCGCTGTCCTGTCTCCCTCACCTACTGCGAGGACAGACGTATGTCACTTGACGTTGCGTCTCCACCCTTCTGTTTTTCAATAATGTATTATCTATATCCTGCATTTGATGGCCCACACTCGGAGGGATTGGCGCATAACTGAGCCACTGTGTGAGAGCTGAGCAGCGAAAGGGGAAATAAGTGAGGGTAGAACTTACTGAACGATTATACGGCTGTTTTGAGTTTGTTCAAACCAAGAAGACTTCACTATCGGAAAAATAAATCTCACCTTAAACTAGTTTTACATTGGCTGTATTCAAGACACAGTGACTAAACCCCAATTCAACCAAACCTCGAACTGATCAGGAATTAGGTCTCCATGTTGGTTGAGTGTGGAGTAAGTGCCTATGAGAGCATGAGGGTGGGAATGGATGTTTGTGTCTGTGTGTGCCTGTATGTCTGTGTCTATATGTCAGGTTGGGTATCAGACGCCACCTCTCTGGGGACATCTCAGGCCCTCCAAGGTTTGGAGGCCTATCTCCACCCACCACCACTTCCCCTGCCAGTGGCGGACTCCCTCAGGTGTCGGTGCGTTGGTGGTTCTTTGTGTCTGGGGGTGGGCGTCCGGGTACACACCGGCTCACTCCTTGGCGGCCGCTTATCGGGGCCTGGAGCCTGGGGCTCGCTCGGGCCACTCCGGAGGTGGGGTGCCCCCGGCCTCTCGGCCTGGGGCTCGGTCACTCAGGCACAGCTGGCTGCCGGCGGAGCTCACGGGCGCGTCACTGCAACTCCCCCTGGCTTCTGCTCCGCGGCTGCTGAGTGAGCCCTCATCTGGGACTCTCCTCAGCTCTTACTGGGACAGTGGCGCGGCTGCCCCTCTGTTGGTCTTCCTTGGTCTCTTGTGTTCTGGGGGCCTCTGGATGTCTGGAGTCTTGATCTCCTCCATACCTGCTTCATGCCCTGGAGGACGGGGCTGTGGCTCCCCACACTCCCTAGCAGATCGTTACATGGAGAAACCTTTGGAATGCAAGCATGCTGATCCACACAGGTATGCACACAGGTGTACACACGGGTATTCACAGACGCGGACTACAGCTTTCTTGGCTGCTGCCTCAAAGCACATTGTGCGCTGTCTATCTTGCGTGCTGCACAATATCGTTTATTATTTAGTAACTATTGATATCTATGACTAGCTAGTTTATTGTGATGGTGCTTTGTTTTCTCTATTATTATGTTGCTCTTTGTTGTTTGCTGTCTCCTCTGTTTGTTTGTTTTTTGTTTGTTTTTTCTTTCTCCATACAGGTGACCCAGGAGTTTTGTTTTTTTTTTTTTTTTTTTTTTTTTTCTCTCTCTTCCCCCCCCTTCTCACCGTCTCTTCTCCCCTTTGGTTTTCTCTCTTTCTCTCCCCCTCTTTCTCTCATTCATTCCCCCTGTCCTATTTATTAAAAAAAATAAATAAATAAAAAAAAAAAATGACAAAGGATGAACTGAAGCTCTGCCATCACGTAATGTCGCATACTGCTGTTTCTGATGTCATTTAAAAAAAAAAAAAACAAGAAAAAAAAAAAAAAAAAAAAAAAAACTCAAAGTTAAGTTCTAAAAATATAAAGTGAATGGATTAAACTTTACAGTTAGTTTGACCATTCAGACATTTAATATATCCAGCCGGGCCCCATGGGCTAAGACCCATTAATCAGGCGCTCTCCGTTGAGCTCCTTCCCCAGTCCTGGTTCCAAGGTGAGGCCCCAGTAACCCTGCACCAGTCAGGGTACACACCTCCCCTGCTCTTTTGATAGTCACAGGGGTTGACTGTGAATTGAATCGCTCTTTGTCTGGCTCCTCACCCAGAACCAATTTCCCTTGGCAGACCTTACCAGGGGGTAAAGCAAAACCTCCACCACAGTAAGGTGGGGACTCAAGGAGGAGACTGCTGTAATATTACAACCCAAATTTCAGAAAAGTTGGGACGTTCTTTAAATTTGAACAAAATGAAAACTAAAAGACTTTCAAATAACATGAGCCAATAGTTTATTTACACCAGAACATAAGTAACATAACAAGTGTTTAAACTGAGAAATGTTTACAATTTTATGCACAAAATGGGCTCATTTTATATTTTTCATTTTGCTGTTGTTTTATACAACTATTTCTTCTTCTGGCTGGTTCTTTTTTTGCAAGGTGTCAGAAGAATGTGAGAATCTCCGGCATGTTTGTCACAAATGGAAATAAGGGAAGTCGTTGTGTCTGTTAAAGCGTAGAATCAAATAAAAAGCAAGAAAATCCCCAGCCATCCCGCCCAATGTTCCCTCTAAGCTCCGTGCGTGCGCAATTGCACACTGCTGGCACGGTCTCTGCGCACAGAAAATCTACGTTGCTCTCAAAAAAAAATCTAACCTGAATTGAAATTAAAATTAAAACTTTAACAATTCTGTTTTTCAGTGTTAGTTAGTAAGTGACTGGCTGCTCCTGTATGGGATTAGAACGATGCCACCTTATAGTCCAGCCATTTATGCGATTCACATTCGTATACACGCAGCTAATCAACGTGGTTGACAGGCAATGACAGCGTCCTTATGTGCAGACACCAGTGTTTTAGCGAGCAAAGCCGCGTGGCTGATGTGGAGTGAAGCCACGTTAATGACAACGTGTACAACTATTGGAGATGTGAGCAGGACAGACGGAACAATTGACGGGAAAAGTGTGAACTTTATACCAGTTTTTAAATGGTGTTGATCAGCCACGTAAAACCAGAGTTATGATAAAAACATCTGCAATGTTTGGTTTTCTTTCTGAATACTGTCGTTGTTTATATTTACTGCAAGAAGAAACGGTAAAAATGGCGTTTTATAAGGAAAACACTCGAAAGCACTCTCCGCCTGCGAGCAAAACCAAAACCAAAAAAACCCCACCCTTTCCTATTGGTCGAAAAATGTACCATGTTGACCAAGCAAAAAATAATATGGCAACATGGCCATGACCAGTTGTTTAGGAAGGGGGAAGTTTTAGGAGTGACGGCGGTGCTTTGAGATGTGAGAGATTTGCGACGTTTAGCGCAAATCTTGTGTAGTTAGTGTGTAGTGTAGTCAATAGTTTTGTTGTGTGTGTCAGAACAATGAGGCGACTGCTGAATGTTACAGGTGTTACAGGAGTGATGCATCTGCTGCTGTCAGGCCTGCAGGTATCAGGCTGTTGTTCTCCTTTATCTCATAGTGGACAGAAATTATTTTTTGGAGGGGAACAAATAAACCTGATTGTTCTGTAAATAGTTTGAAATATTTAAAAAAAATGCCTTGGCTGCATTTTTAGGCAAACATGTGCAAAAATATTTATTGTTTATTGTTTGCAAAACTCAGTTACTTTTTTGAAGAAGTAACTATATAATTAATTGCCCAGCATTGGTCATTATATCCTGTATTTTGCAGACAGAGAGTTACAGACTCTCTCCCAGACCACAGACTCATAATACAAGTCAGAGCTTTATTTACAAAAAAAAAGAAAGTTGTGTTTTCAAAATTGGAGTTCAAGTTATTTTTAATTTCAATAGTGTTAACATACTACACAGGTCTTGAACAATTTTTTTTTGAAATTTTCATTGTAAGTGGGCTAAAGCAGTTAATTAAAAGTAGTCTAACATAAATGTAAACGCTGTAATTTGATTATTTTAATAAACCATGTAACTTGGATGGATTCGATGCTGGCGTGACCACAGTGCACACGTCTGATGTCGCTCACAGTGATCCAAGGGGCCGCTCAGGGAGTTTGTGTGTGCGCTCAGACACATGAAAAATTAGAGGGAACATTGATCCCGCCCCTCTCCTCCCTGTGCAGCAAGCAGCAGGCGCACCTCGTAAATGGAGGGCACTCTTACTCCTCGCAAATGGGTAATAGAAAATCGTTCGGTGCCTATGCATTCCCCAAAATGCGGTGGCATGATACCGGGGCAGCATGGGTGCGAGCAACTTTTTTTTTGCCGATGCTATGATGCTGCCCCCACAATGATGCCGCCCTGGGCAACAGCCCATGTCGCCCATATCAAAAACCACCACTGATCTGAGGTATTTATAGTCCCCCACAATGTCCACATCCCTAGATTGAAACAGGGGTCTTGTCTCTTCACGCTTACTGAGTCATCAGAAAATTTCTGATGAAAGCAGATCTCATCAGAAATAGCAGATCTCGGTGCAGTGGCTGAAGTCTGTGGTGTAGAGGGTGAAGAGAAAAGGGGAAAGGACAGTCCCTTGTGATGTCCCTCTGCTGCCGATCACCTTGTCAAATACACAGTGTTGAATACACATATATTGTGGTCTTCTTATCAAGTAATCAATAATCCAAGACACGACCGAGGCATCCACCTGCATCACTGTCAGTGTATCACCCAGGAGGGTCGGCCAGATGGTATTGAATGCACTGGAAAAGTCGAAAAACATGACTCTCAGTTGATTAAGCATGATGAATATGATGGCGTCTTCAGCTTCAAGGTAGGGCTGGTTAACGAACTGAAGAAGATTCTGATGTGGCATGACAATAGGTCAGAGGTGGACAAGGATGAGTTTTTCCAGGGTTTTCATGACATGGGAAGTTAGTACCACAGGTCTTTAATCCTGGGGGACATGGCGTCTTTGACACAGGAATGTCTTTCACAGCGCTGGGACCCTCTGCAGACTCAGACTCATCATGTGTCATTTTGACCCAGGGTTCTCAGTTTTCTTGTGTTTTTCTATTATGTTAATTTCATTTGTTATTTTAAGGATTTATTCTGTGGTTTCTAGGGTGTTCTGTTTAGTTTTTGTTTATTAGATTCCCCCTTGTGTCTTTGCCCTCTGTCTCCCTCTGTGTGTCTGTGAGTTCTTGTGCCTTGCTTCACTTGGTTACCTTGTTTCCCTCCTTGTGTTTTATTCCATCATGTTTCCCCAGCTCGTCATGTTTGTGCTCTCCCTTGTGCTCCTCCATGTTCTCTCTCCATCTCCAGTCTGCATCTGTGTGTACCTTCTGTTTTATTTTGATAGTCTCCCTTCAGTGTACGTCATGTTGTGTTTGCTCCTGCCCTGTCTCATTATTGTTATTCGTGTCAGCTGCTTTCCCCGTGTGCTCCCACATTCCTCGTTATCTTTCAGTGTATTTATGTCCGCGTCTCCCTCCGTTCCATGTCGCATCTTCTCTCATGGCTGCGTGTCTCTCCCTGTGTCCCCCTGAGTAGATTAATATTAGAATTTCCCAGTTTAGTTTTGCATTGTTTCTTTTTTTGCCTTTCATCAAGCAATAAAGCTTTGAGTTCACGTCCTGCTTCCGTGAGTTTTGCATTTGGGTCTTTCTCTGCCTGCACACAGCCGATTCTTGACATCATGAACAGTTTATGAAAGACTCCACAAAGCTGGGGTCAAAGCCCTTGAGGACACAGGCAATCATTGCTTCTGGTTGAGCAGACTTGCCTGAGTAGAGTCTTCTGATTGCCTCTGAACTTGGTCATGAATGAATGTGACAGGTGGGGGAGGAATGTCAGGATGTTCACAGGAGGCTATGGTGCAATGTGGGGAGAGAGAACGGTGTGGCTGTGGATTACAGGCTGACTATAGTTAAGTCAGTATTGAGGTGAGCATTTACAGCAGTGTTGAATCTGTTCAAAAGTCCATTCAACTCATTGGCTCTAGCCTTACCGATGGCATGAATTGAGTGGTGGGAATATTGGCCTAGTGAAATTTTCGTTATTTTTATTAATAAACCGTGACTAGGGTTACACTTTTTAATGTTTCTCAGCTTGCTCTAATGGAACTAAAGGTGGTTTGTAAAGGGTCCAGCCCTAGTTTGGGGGACCTCTGGTGCATCGATGGAAGTGGGAGCCTCTTGAGCTGGCAGGGAGATTGTTACCATCCTTCGGGTGGTGTCTGCTCTCCACGAGTTCACTCTGTATTTAGAGGAAGGATTTAGTAGAGGTGGAGGATGAACTCGACCTGGGTGTCTATTGTCTTATGTAGTCTGGGAGCTCATTGAATGTAAGGGTGGGTGTACTTTTCCTCTGTGTCGGGTGGGCTGCCCCGGGCTCATTGGGGCTTGGCAGTGCTGCTGCTGTGGCCCCCGGTGCGGATAGGCCTGGTCCCCTGCCCTTGGTGGATTCCAGGGAACATGGGTGCCTACCGGGTTCAGCGGAGAAGCTGGCTCCAGGGAGGGGGTACTTTGACCCCCACCACAACCACCAATTCTTCCCTTCCCATCCCCACATGTCTCCCTACTCCTGCTCCAGCACACCGCCACAGAGCACCAGACATGCAGGGCCAAGAGGTACAGGTGTGTCACTGAGTTGCAGGGGAAGCATTCCTCCTCTGTCCCCTCTTGGCCACCTGTGCCTCAATTATATTCCACAACCGAGACATCCACATTACTTACACTCTCATAACATATACATATAGGGCCTTGGGGGTGGGCAAACTAAAGGGCGTCCAGAGGATGGTCTGTTTAGTCAAACTCACCTCTGGAGCCAGTGCCCACCAAATTGAGAGGCGGACACCACCACAATGACTCGACAGATGAACCCAGTCTGAATGAGATTTCACTCTTGGATACAAAATGGACAAATGATCAAACAAAAATGTTATAAACTAGAACTCATTTAGCTAGTTTGATATTTAGATGAAGCCGTTGAATTTTTCAAACCTTTTTCCTGTTACAGCTCCTCCAAATTCTGACAGTTTCATACCAGTAGAACATCATGAGAACAGCATCACCCTGCAGTGGGATAAAGTCAACAACAACATCAGCTTTGTTCTCGGGTGTAATGATACAGAGACAGACATCAGTGTGCCAGATGAAGATGGACCAGTAACTCACACTGTCTCATCTCTCACTGCTGGAACTCAATACACATTCACTCTCTACTCTGTGTTTGAGAACATCAGAAGCAGTGGAGTCAGCATTACTGCAGTCACTGGTAAGTACATATATTTCAACAATATGCACTGTGGCAAAAAGAAAGCCATTCTCTGCAGTTCAGTGAATTAGTTTAGAATATATTCACAGGTTATAATAGGTTTTTCATGATACTGTGCTGTTTCACAGAAAATATAGACTGAAGACAGCAAATACAGTTAATAATTCTAACGGTAAACTCAACAACCAGATAACTACAGTAAACATACTTGCATTGTTACCTCATAAAATGTATGTAAAGTTGACTGGTTGGCCTTTTTAATGATGTGAGGAGGGGATGGACGCAATCAGATACTGGATTAATTGTTGCAGGTTTAGATATCAAAGATTAGTTCAGTAGAAATGTACTTTACACAGATGTTTTGTCTTTCTTTTCTTCCTGTTCCAGCTCCTCCAAATGCTGACAGTTTCATAACAGTAGAATATCATGAGAACAGCATCACTCTGCAGTGGGATAAAGTCAACAACAACATCAGCTATATTCTCCAGTTTAACGATACAGAGACAGACATCAGTGTTCCAAATGAAGATGGACCAATAACTCACACTGTCTCATGTCTCACTGCTGGAACTCAATGCATATTCACTCTCTACTCTGTGTTTGAGAACATCAGAAGCAGTGGAGTCAGCATTACTGCAGTCACTGGTGAGTTAATATATTTCAGAAAAAAAAAAATTAAAAAAATGAAGTGTACACAATTGTAACTTAGTACTTTGTACTCATTCTTGATAGAATGCTATGAGAATGATTGTATTTAAGATCTTGAATAAAAAAGATTGATTTTGGATATGTAAAATGTTGTAAAATGACAATGAAATAACAGATTTTTTTTATCCACAGAGACACACCTGGAGTGCTTACTAAAAGATCTTGGTTTACAACAGTACTACACAAAGAAACTGTCACTGAGCAAAATACTTGAGATTGATAAGACGACCATCAATGATGAACCTGCCAAGAGTAACTCAGACTTTCCATGGTATTTTCTAAAGAAACTGATGATGGTTAATGTGGCAGCTAGGAATATGACATGTACATCAGATTGTGAGTCTGATGATGAAACAGGGAATGCAGAGAATTTGGACAGTTCAAACACAGATGACATGCCAAACCCACTCGACATAATCGCTGCTCTCTTTCTGTGTTCTGATGGTTTTTCTGCAGCAGGAAATGGCACTAAAAATGTCCACATGTCAGTTTTCTGTGCCTTTGCTGCTTCCGAATTGTGATACAAAACAGTGCACACTCATGCTGTGGGCCATGAGAGACATTGTTAAAAAGTACAGACCTCAGTCTCTGTTAGAATCCAAGGGCTTCATTGAAGACAGAATCGTTCTCTCTGAACTTCCAATGATCTCCTTTGTCAGACTGGGTGAGTGCTCCTTGTCCAAGTCAGCACTTCTCAATAAGCTTCTGAGCAATTCTCAGCAGTACCATGACACCTTTGTTCACCGCAACATGGAGTGTGGCAACAGTCCAAGAAAAATCTCAAACGGACTGACTGAAATTACTTCCTTGTGGAAACACAAACATTGATATTTTCAGTCAACCAGTGGCTGTAGCTAACCTTCGTGGGGACATTGCTTCATTTGAAACACAATACTCCTTTCTGTGTCAGACATCTGCAGCAGTTTTTGTGTTCTTTGACAATTTGGACTCTGAGTGCAGTCTACTTACTAACCAACACCACAAGGCACAGATCTTCTTGGTGGGTAACAGTGAGAGCAAACGCTGCACTTTGGATGCTTTAAAGAAGGTAGAAACTAATTTGCGCTTAACTAAGAACAATATCATTATTAGGAAAAAAACAAAGAAATGATGCAGACTTTGTGAAATATTTGAGGCAAAAAGTTAGAAATGTAATTAAAGAAAAGAAAGGGAAGATGACAATAGAGCAGATGGCAGACGTTGCCCATGACCTGGGAATCCTGGTTGATGAAGACTCTCCAGAGTGCCAGACTGCAAAGACAAATGCAGAAGCCATCACTGCAGAAATTCAAGACATCCTTAAATACAAAGAAGATCACCTTCCACGGCAAGGTGAAATATGGAAAGAACTGACCTGCTTAGAGAAAGAAGAATTTTGCCTTCGAAAAGTTGGCTCTGGAAATATAGAAGATTACAAAAGTCAACTTCAGGAAGACAGAAAAGAACTGTGGAAAAGGCAGAACTCTTATGACATGTCAACAGCTATGACATGTTTCATCAATGCAATATCAAGCCCAGGAACAGAGAGGTTTTATTTCCTGAAATGGATGCGAATGAACCTCGATAACCTGTCTCGTATAAAACTTTCTGAACTTCAGGAAAAATATAAAGAAAAATGCAACAATTCTGAGAACAAAGAGGAGATCAAAGAAATTGACAGACAAATTTCCAACAGCTCACTGGGGACTGAACACTTCTTCCGTGAAATGGGTCAGATCTATGAAGCTTCACTGTCCCTTTCACAAACAGATCCAGCACATCAACAGCTGCAGCATCTGCATCTGTGTGCAGAGTTGTTGCTTGATGGATTTCCTCTTGAGCTTGTAGATGGAGATGCATCCAACATCCCTCTCAGATGGGTGAGTGATGTTCTCTCTCAGCTCAGTGACTTGGTGTCTCCAAACAGAAAGATACTTGTAGTCACAGTTCTTGGAGTTCCGAGCACAGGAAAGTCTAATCTCCTTAACACCATGTTTGGAGTGCAGTTTGCAGTCAGCAGTGGTCGATGTACTCGAGGTGCCTTTATGCTGCTCATCAAAATCAATGAAGACATGAAAAAAGTCCTAAACTGTGACTTCATGCTGATCATTGACACTGAGGGCTTAAAGTCACCAGAACTTGCACAACTAGACAACAGCTATGAGCACGACAATGAGCTTGCTACACTTGTTGTGGGGCTGAGTGATATCACCATTGTTAATATTGCAATGGAGAATTCAACTGAAATGAAGGACATCCTACAAATAGTTGTGCATGCTTTTCTCAGGATGAAGGAGGTGGGCAAAAGGCCGAAATGTGTGTTCGTTCACCAGAATGTGTCCGATGTTTCAGCCCATGAGAAGAACTTACGAGACAGGAAACTGCTCCTGGAACAGTTGAATGAGATGACCCAGGCAGCAGCCAGAATGGAAAAGAAAGAGGAGAACAAGAGCTTCACTGATGTGATGGAGTACAGTCCAGACACTGGGAACTGGTACATTCCTGGACTCTGGAATGGAAACCCACCAATGGCACCAGTCAGTGCAGGGTACAGTGAGGCTGTATATGAGCTCAAGAAACACATCATCCAACTGCTGGGAAACTGTGAGTCATCTGCTAATGATATCTTGGAGTTTAAAGAGTGGATGACAAGTCTGTGGACTGCAGTAAAGCACGAAAACTTCATCTTCAGCTTCAGAAACAGCCTCGTAGCTGATGCATACATGAGACTCTGCACAGAATTCAACAAGTGGGAGTGGGAATTCAAAAGAGAGATGTACACCTGGGTAACAACCGCAGAAACAAGAATTTCCAATTTTGGTACATTTGCAGCAAAATCTGACTCTTTTGACATGAGAGAATTTCTCACATCTTTGAAAAGTGAAGCCTCCACAGTGCTGTCCACATGGGAGAGAAAGCTTCTAGAAAATCTGACACATTATTTTCAGCAAACAGATGTTCATGTTTATCTGGATGAGGGATACAAAGAGCAGTGCACTTAAACAGTGCAAACAGCCTTCGAAAAGAAATGGAGAGATCCGTTTTTAATCAGCTCACAGCAGCAGCAGAAAACAGAGAGGGGATGAGAGAAATTGAAAAAATCAAAGAGAACTATAAAAAAGAGATTGAAAAGGCAGTTCATGTGTTGATAGATAAATGCAGAAAGAAAAATGTCCAGATGAGTGATGAAGAGCTGGACAAAGAGTTTGATAAGATGTGGAGTGAAACACTGGAAAAACTTTCTTTTTCTGAACCAAAGACCTCCAGTGTCTTCACCAACGTATCTCACTGCCTGAGACTCAATCTCTCACACAGGGGGAGTCATGCATGTGAATTATTAAGTCAGAAGAGTCTGCAAGATTGTGGAAAAGAGCCTTTTAAATATAAACCTGAAGGAAATTACAAAAAAGGGCTGAAACAAAGTCAAATGATGTTTTTTGTCTTTGGAAGTTTAAAAGAACTGGCTGACAGCATCATAGATGCCTGCACTCAGTTTGTGAGTGAAACAGTAAAAAGAAAAAACAATTACACTGACACTTACATCCAGGAGATCCTACACATAATTGATGAGAAACTACAAAACAATCAAGATGTTAAGACAGACACTAAGTTTGAAGTTTCCCTGAAACAGCACATCTGTGGATTTGCAGCCAGAGAGTTTCAGAAGATGCACGAAGATTTCATCCAAGCAAATGATCCCTACAGATGTCTGATGAAAAACAAGGAAAAGTTTCATGATGATTTCATTGATGCGTTCCATGAAAGAGACCAGTGTCAGAAGAAGGCAGAAGAATTCACCAACCAGTGCTTGAAGCCTGCTGTTGAAGACTTTATCAGTTGGTTCCTGGGACCTGATATCACTGGTGAAATGCTGACATGTGAGCAGTTCAGCACACGAATGTCCTTCCAGTATTCAGTTTTACGGGATTTACTTTCAAAGGATGATTTTGAAAATTATGTGAGCTATATTGACTCATATGAGAAGTATATAAAGTCATGGATTCTCAACAAAATAGTGGAGCACTTCTCAACTGGGTCAGTATCTGAGTTTGAGGACAGGCATCTTCAGTCATGTATCAGAAGCATAAATGATGCCATCAACAAGGCCAAAAGAGGAGAGACTGATGATATGAAGACATTTGTTGAAGATATTTGTAAAGAACTTGGTGACAAACTGGTCATTTCCCAGGATGCTCTTGGTGCTTTCATGATGCTGAACAATGCTGACAAGAAACAGTTTGCTGACTGGCTCACAGTGTCTGTGAATGAGATGGAACAAGATCTGAGAAAAGAATTTAAAAATGTAAGCTTTGAAATGAAACTACAGCATCTCCATGTGCAGCCTCTGAATGAGCTTTTCAACAGACTGGTTGGTTGTGCAAACAGTGTCCATTCTGCAAAGCTCCCTGTGATGCAGGAGGAGTAGCCCATACTGAGCACTTTGCTCTACTGCATCGACCTCAGGGTCTGGGAGGATTTAGTTGGCCAAATACACAAAAACTGATCACTGACATATGCTCTTCTCTTGTGACCAGTGACCAGCAGTTTCGTTGCCGTGATACAAACCATAAATATCACCCTTATAAGAGATACAAGGCAATTTACCCGGACTGGAGTATCCCTCCAGATGTGAGCCTTAAAGCATCAGACTACTGGAAATATGTGATAGCAAAGTACAACATGGACTTTGCCAAACAGTATAAAACAGAACCTGCTGATATTCCTGCTACTTGGAAAAATATCACAAAACAGCAGGCAGGAAAAAGTCTCAAAGAGTATTTTTATGGCCACTGAGATTACTGGAATTTCAATTAATTTTCTTCTGGTGTACAGAAAACCCAAATATAATAATAATATACTACATTATATTATAATATAATAACATATAAAAAAGTCAAACATAGTATGAGACAAAACTAAAGGCATCATTAGTGGATATATATGTTCAAGCATTATAGTTTACAATGAGGAAAGAAAACCAGTACAGTTTGTGTTCATCTTCATCATCTTATTTCTTTTGTTTTGATTCATTTTCTTCTCTTTCTCTAGTGACTGTTGACATGACAGGAACAACTACTGTGTGAAAAACTGGATCATAAGCTTCATTCATTACTCTCACGGGTGACATCTGCTGGCAACCGTGGTCTATGTACTGCCAAAAGAAGCCTTGCGTGTGTGATGCAGAGATCTACCCTTGCATGTTAGGCAGGCCTCTTCTCTCTCTGAATTTAAAAGTCTTCTTAAAACATATTTATTCGCTGAAGCCTTTGGCATTGATTAGAGGGGTTGACTCAATTTGTTTTGACATGTTTCAATTTATTTTAGTTTTTTAGTTATTTATTTTATCTTATCTCATTTTAATTTTCTTTACTTGTGCTTTTAGCATGTACAGCACTTTGTGAACTCTGGTTTTATGTTAAAGTGCTTTATAAATAAAGGTGGTATGGTATGGTATGCACCTTTCATACTTATTTTAAAATGATTGCAAGAATTTCTCAAATATCCTGACAGCCTGACTTCATTTTACACATCTTTGTTTTGTGCGTTCCATCTTAGAAAAATCTGCCTGACTAATTCGATCTACAAAATAATAATTAAAAAATAAAACATTGAGAAACATTGTTGATTGTTAATTATATCCTGGGTAATGAAGATGGTTTTGACATAATGCAATAAGGCAGTTGTGTTGTGTTTGTATGGAAATACAAACATTGATATTATCAGTTTCATTATCATTTTCATCTCACATTTATTTATTTCCCACATAATATTGTATTATTCTATTTATTTACAGTAACAAAAGCACCCTATGAAAGATATAGACCTGTAAATATATTTACTTTGAATAAACACAGAGTAAATTTAATTCTCTATTTTTTGGTGGCACCAGGTTAAAATATTCCTACACCTGGGAATGCTTCCTTGATGGCTCCATTGTTGAGAAGTCCAAAATACAAAATGCAACACACATGAAACATGTTTGAGTCTAAATAGCACTGAGTGTTGCACCAAAGTCTGAATGAAGCTCTTTGGTGCGACACTCCACAATTTGATGGTCAAATTGAGGCTTGAACAAAACAGAAACACTGAAATGTCTGAAGCATTTGCACTGAAATTGTTTTGACATTTCAAAATATGAAACCACAGTGATACCTGCTGGCCAGTCTGGCTATCGTTACATCTTGATAATGCTATTCTGTGAAACAATGATGTAAACAAGTCCTGCACATTTCCATAAATACTGGTTGATTTTTAAGTTATCTAGGAGTTTGTGTCATCATGTTTGTTCTACATTGTCAAGCATCATTATAGAAGCTGGCATATCATTAGGATTTATTTTTAATTACTTAAAAATATATATTTAAATGGAAATAAGACTGAATGTGTTCTCCTTCTTTATGAGAAGGTAACATTAATAATATTTTCATGGGTCTTTTCATTTCAGCCAGTCACAACAGTCCGCTTAAAACGTGGTCCTGATTGCATGTTTAAATGATCCTCTGCTGAGCTACCTCTGGACCATAAAGAAACTTTCTTTAGCTTTATAGCTACAGCTGTGTCTCTTGTATGAGGATGAAGTCACATGAAACATTTTCTGATGTAAGTAAGAAAAAAAAAACAGAAGAGACAGACATGACAGCAGAGGCAGTTTCTACTAGAGATGGACCGATCCGATATTACGTATCGGTATCGGTCCGATACTGACCTAAATTACTGGATCGGATATCGGAGAAAAATAAAAAATGTAATCCGATCCATTAAATATCACGAAAGCACCTCACAAAACTTGCAACACGCCGTAACTCACCTCAGAAGTTAGCACGTCGGAGCAGTATGCATCACGTGATAGAGCGGCTGTGGCATGCGGGACCTGTCGGTGGTCTGGATAGCATTTGGAGCTTCGCTAGCAACCCGGCATTTCATCTCCGACAAAGTTATCCCGAGAGAAGCAAAGCAAGTGTGTAAGTCCATCTCTGAATGTTTGTAAAGCATTCCTGCGTTAAGCTTAAGGAGCGACTGCCTCTCGCTCTCCGGCTGCTACTTCAATCATGAAACTGCTTAACGATCAGCTGATCGGCTTTTCTGTCGCGACTCCGTCTCTCTTGTTTGCTTTTGGCCCACTTTGCACCAGAAAGAGGAAACCAGCGGCTGAACAACAGCAGCACGTTTAAGCTTGATCAGCTGTTGTTAGAATTTATTTAATATTACTTTCTACTCGAGGATCTTTTTCTACGTAGCTGACGCTGGTAACTGTGCAGGGGCGCATCTAGCAAAGTTTAGCCAGGGGGGCCGATAGGGCATTAACAGGGAAAAGGGGGCACAAAGACATACTTTTCTTTCTTATTCTCATTTAAAATGTCTCGCTTTTAATTATTTAATATTTATCTGAATCTTACACTCAAAGTTTTAATCTGATGTAAAATGTATAGAAGTCCATTACTGTATATAGTAACTGTTAAGTCTAATATACCCTAGTAAGCTATAGTACTTTTTCCTTTGGGAAGGTACCATCTGTGCAGTCTGCAATTTTGTTGAAGAAAGATGTTGAATCTATTTAATATTTCTTGAAAAAGAATTGATTTCTGTGCATTTTTTTTCACACTGCATCAAATTAAGGTTGATTACATCGATTAAGCATCATGAGGTGGAGCGTGAGGGGTGGTTCCCTATTTTTTATTTATTTATTTTTATTGTTGCTGGGAGTTGGAACCCTATTAGTTAGGTTGCTTAATATTTATGCTAAGTACTCTTTAAAATACCAGAATAGGGAGGATGGAGTAGGTTTAAGTTTATTAGATTGATCAGTATTGCTGAACTATGAAATATTTTTTTTTGCATACAGGTATAACAGAATAGCTTTAGTGTAGTTGTTGTTTTAAACTTGAGTATGAACTTATACAAAATGCAGCAAGATATTTAAAAAACAGTTTTGTTGATTAAAAAACACTATATCGGATTCATATCGGTATCGGCAGATATCCAAATTTATGATATCGGTATCGGACATAAAAAAGTGGTATCGTGCCATCTCTAGTTCAAACGAGGGGCTACAAAGGGCCTCCAGCACCAAATACAAGTCCCAAGCAGGGACACTGGACTTAAGCACGGGCCTCAGCCGGCGAACTCCTTTCAGAAAACGTATGGCGAGGGGATGTGCACCTAGTGTGTCACCCCGTCAAAGCCAATATGACAAGCAGATATAGCTGCTAAATAAACCTTAATTGTCGAAAATGAAAGGCCCTTATCCAGCAGCTCCTGCAGGAATTTCAAAACATCCACAATGGAGCACTGAAATGGGAGAATGTGGCGGTCCTGGCACCATTGCTTGAAGGCTCGCCATTTGTAAACGTACAAGCCTCTAGTAGATGAGGCCCTAGCGCTCTGAATTGTCGCTATCACACTAGGTAGCAAACCCTTAGCAATCAAGTTTAACCTCTCAGCAGGTAAGCATGAAGGCGCCACAGATCTGGGAGCGGATGAAACACTTCTCCTCCCGCCTGAGAGAGGAGATCCCTGCAGAGAGGAAGCTGCCAAGGACTCGCCGCTAGCAGGCTGATTATCTCTGCATACCACGACCTTGTGGGCCACCAAGGGGCCACTAGAATCAGAGAGCGTGGGAATGCCGACGCACTCTCTCTAGAACTGGAGATATCATTTCCACTGGGGGAAATGCATACAGGAGCACGTCTGGCCATTGGTGCGCTAGCGCGTCCAAGCCCAAGGGTGCATCGTGGTCGATTATGGAGAAGAACAGGGGGCAGTGAGTATTTACCCTGGAAGCAGAAAGATCTATTTGCGCCTTGCCAAATAGGTCCCAAATCTGAGCCACTATTAAAGGGTGTAACCTCCATTCTCTCACCAGAGGACCCCCCTGGAGAGAAGGTCTGGCCCCAGGTTCAGGTGGCCCGGGACATGGGGGGCTCTTAGAGACAGAAGATGAACACTGCACCATAACAGCAGAGAGCGAGACAGGAGCAGCCTGGGCTCCCTCCAAGGACTGAGAGCTAGCATGCAAGATGCGGTTACCAGCAGCCTCCTCCGGAGGTGACGCGATGCACACAAATGGTGAGAGAGAGTCCAGCGTTGAAACGCTCTCATTTTTTACCGTCCAAGTGGCATTACGGCAATCATAGATGCCATCATCCCCAACAAGCTTAATATCGTCTGGAAACGCAGTCTGCGTCCCAACTGAAACTGAGTGAGGCAGCGATGAGGCAGCCACTCTGTGCTCCGACAAACGTGGAAAGCGAGCATATTTCCAAACCGAGAAAAGTAATCTGCTGACTTGGGATTAGCGAGCTCTTTTGAAAATTCACAGAGAACCCCAGTGTCTGAATGTGTGACAGAACCAGCGACAGCTGTGTCTCCACTTGCTCTCTGGAGCAAGCTATGAGAGCCCAGTCGTCTAGGTAGGCTAAGATGCGGATTCCTCGGATTCCGGCCTTTGCTCCAGGCCGACTGGCGTGGATCTCGGGCCGGAGGATGTGCTCTCGCTGGCGGCACACCCACTTCAGCAGTGGGCGCCGGTCTCTTGCCAGTCAGCAGTGGAGCGGCGGGCCTGTGAGAGCTAGCTGCGGGCTTGGGCTGACGTCTGGGGATGATGTCGCGCAGAGCTTCCGTCCGCTTCTTCCTCAGATCGAATCTAGCCTGAATGGTTTCATGTGAATGTCCGAATAACCCAGTCGCAGACACTGGTGCGTCCAGATATACAGCTCTGTCCCTATCCGGGACGTCAGAGAGGGTCAGCCACAGGTGCCTCTGCGCCACTACTGTCGAAGCCATCCATCTGCCCAGGGAGAGTGCTGCACAGCGAGACGCACGGAGGATGTAATCTGTGGCGACTCTGACCTCGTTAAGAAGAGGTGCCAGCGGGCTGTCATCAGGAACCAGCGATCCGAGCTCCACCAGGGACGATGCCTGGTATGTCTGGTGCATGGTGACGGAGCTCATGGCGCGACATGAGCAAATCATGGATGTCCAGGCCGATGTCCAGCACGTCATCATTGTCCTGGGGAGCGCTGGCGGGCTTCAACCCAGGCTGAAGCCCGTCAGCACTCCTGCATGGTTCCGGCTCGTCATTGGCTAACCCGTCAACATATTCCATGTGGTCAGCCCAGCTAATTGCGGGGACATCGACCGGAAAATCCTCGTCTTCAGGCTCCAGACTCGGAAGGAGAGGGTCATGCTGTGCGACAGCCGAGCATCCCAGCACTTTTTCCACAAACGTCACCCGTCTTTCCAGGGTCGAGCGCCGGAGCTGGCGACAAAACGCACAGGCTTCAGGCTCCGTCAATGCTCTCCTAGCGTGGACGATCCCCAGGCAGACAGGGCAGGCATCGTGCTGGTCGCTGTCGTGCAAAGAGAAACCGCATCCCTGAGGACAGGGGCGAACAGAAGATTTCTGCTTTGCTCGCTTCGGTTTGGAGTACATTCCAAAATGCAAAGCAAAACACTGCACGGGAAAACTTGAAATTAGCGCTCCGCGGGCAGCCTACACACCAATTGTGCGGTGGAGGCTAACACCAACAGGGGCAGTTAAGCTAAGTTCAAGTCGGCAGACAATGGAGCTAACTAGCAGCAGCTAGCTAGCCCAACTCAGCAGAGGTGTTCTCAGCGAGGTGAAGAGCGTAAGAACTGAGGGATGACTGTGATGACAACGGCTGTATGTGCAGGCAGGGCTTTGCGCGTGTCATCACACGTCATCTGCCTTAAAGGCGTGATTAAAGGTTTCTTCAGCCAGGACACGTGAGGGTGTGATATCCCATACTTATGTGTTGTACCGAGTGAATCGACTGAAAGGGAACTCCCAAACACTAGTGGTGTGCGATACTGCATATTTTGGTATCAATCCGATTAAGCCTCGCCGGCTTAAAACCTGTGCGCTGCTTGTGCTGTTGTTGTTTTTGGTGTTGATGTGTACAGCTGGCAGCAGGAGGGTTGCAGCCGTTGAATGTAGGCTACTGTTACAGCAACCGTGTGATCACTGTAAGGGTGGACAGCGCACAGCTTGGGGCGAGCCGGAGGCTGGCGCGCCTGCCAAGCTGGAGACGGAGGTCGAGGTGTGCGGGGGTGCATGCTGTCCACTTCGGCACGCAGGCTGCACAGTCCTGCGTGCCGGCCATCTGTCCAGCTGCCTGTGAACCCCAGCTCACTTCCACGCCTACTGCGCCGCTGCTGCTTGCCATATGGGTGGCCATTAGGCCAGCTCCGGGGCTTCCGCTGGAGGCGCGGGCGACCGCCAGAGTGGACACTTCCCCGTCGCTGGGCTGGGGCATGGGGCGCCGATGGTCCGGGCCGATTCCTTCGCCTGCTCGCGAGGTGAGGTGAAGCGGGCGAGGGGGGTATGTGGCAGGTTCTGCGATGCCGCTGCAGGGTTAGTGGTGGTGATGTGTACGGCTGCCAGCGGGAGAGCTGAAGCCGTTGAATGTACTGTTACAGCAACCGTGTGATTATTGTAAGAATAAATTATGCTGCGAAGCATGAAAATGCCATCGGGTCTGCTGTGGTGGCACTTTTTTTTTTTTTTTTTTTTTTTTAAATCTTAAGTGCACGCAAACCAGTAAACAAATTAAAACAAATACTGTTGATAAACTATAATACAAAAATTACAATTAAAATTCTCAACAACAAAAAAATATATAATTAATATGTAAACAACTTAACAACCCCCAAAGTGTCTAAGTCACGTGATGTGTCAGTGCAACACCGAAACATGAGAGTGGGGGAGATGGAGCAAAGTGTGCCTGCTCTCCGCTGACACAGGAGCGGTGAGTCCAGCGACCTGGTTGTTTCATTTTTGCCGAAAGCACAGCATAGCAAACAAGCAGAACTCAAAGTAAAGAATCGATTTCACCAGGCTAGTATCGATCCGATACCGACTTGGGACTGATACTATCGATATTTGGATCGATCCGCCCACCACTACTTGCTACCATCCTTGCACCTCTCGTGGGAAACACCGCACACCACATCAAGAACTCCACCGACTTCACCGACAAGGTCCAGAAATTTACCTTGGATCCAGATGAAACCATGGTGTCCTTTGATGTAGTCTCTCTCTTCACTTGCATACCCACCAAGCAGTGGTGTGTGCGTGTCTAGAAAATTTTTGTTGGGGGGGCCAGGTAAGGGCACAGATTTGGAGAAGGGTGGCAGATGTAATTGGCAGATAATGTTAAAAAAAAAATTCTACCAACCGTTAACCATAATTCAGTAACCCTGTAAACCTAATAACCGAATGCGCTTTTAACTCTTATTAGAATGAGATTTTAACCACTACGGTGCAAAGTTTTTAGACACTGAGTTGATAAAGTACAAGAGACACAATCAGTGCTTTGTCAGTGTTTACTCAGCATTCAAGGACAGCAATATTTGCATAGTATTTTTACTGACATATAGTGCACATATGTTTTGGGCAAAAACATTTTTGAATATTAAAATACTAACATGTTTAACATACAATTGGCAAATTAGCCAATGCCAATGCAAAACTTTATCTGCCTGTTAAAAAACAAAAGATAATCTTCTTACAAACTGGTGTTTGATTTTGAAACAGGAAAAAAGTGGGAAAACAACTGAAAAGACTAATATTTGAATAAAACCTGAAAGCAAGTAAATACTGTCTATGCTGCCTTATGGTAAACTTTGGTAATATTGATGTATAAAGAACAACACTGGCTGATGATGACATACAGTCAGCTGGCATGGTGACACTGCTGGAGTGGGACAAAAAAAATCGGGCATTTTGACTAGAGACCGGCCCACCAGGTATTAAAGCCAAAAAGCCTTTGAATGAAAACAAATGCTGTTGTGACAGTGATGTACACTGTCTCGTTGGTATATGTATGATTTCTATACATTTTACGTCAGATAAAAACTTTGTTCACAAGATTCAGATAATTATTTAATAAAAGCTAGATATTTTAAATGAGAATAAGAAAGAAAAGTATTTTTTGTGCCCCCAACTCGTTAATGAGGAACAAATCCTCATTTCATCCTATGATAACAGCATTTTCACCATTTCAGCCAGTGTGAGTGGAGAACAGCCAAGTCTCCTCCCCTGATAAACCTCCACATGTACCACCGAAAACAGTTAAATTAGTTTGAATCTGAAATCAGGGCTCAAACTTCTTGTTCTGAGACCATTTCTTTATTTTTCACACCAAACTGTTTAATAAGACAAACTTTACACAGAGTTCATCAAATATAACTAACGCTTTAACATTATCAGGATTTCATAATGCAAACTTCAAATTAACAAGAAAACAGCTGCAGAACATGTGGATCAAAATTAATTCATTAAAACAACATGTGGACTTCAACGATACAGTAAATACACTAAAGTGAAAGGAGGAGCCAAAAATAGATGTTTAATAGAATTTGAATTAACAAAAGGGTCCTTATGTGTGCTGCCGTTTTTAACGTTTAACATTTCTTTAAAACGAATACATTTTAACAAAAAGAAGTTAATTTTGGAAAAACTAAGAAAGTTCAAATGAAAGAAATTGATATATATCCATATCAGTAATTTTGATCGCCCTGCATGTAGTGACAGTGACAGAGAAGCTGCATGTATAGATATGTACATCTATACATGCAGCTTCCTGAATGTAACATTCAGGATTATTCACTGCAGGTCCAGAAATCAGAGCTACCTCATCAGATCCAAATGTGACATCAGCTGACACTCTTTACAGGAGATTCCATCTGAACTCTGTGGAGCCTGATCTCAAGGTTTTCAAGTCCAACCCTGAAGCCAGAAGAGGATCTTTCTCTCTCTTCAGATTCATTGTGATCCAGTGATTTCAGTCCAGGGGTCCGTTCTTCGTACCTCGCTTTAAGGATGGGTATTGATAAGATTTTCACGATTCCGATTCCATTTTCGATTCTGTTTAACAATTCAATTCTTTATCGATTCTCTTATCGATTCTTTTTTTTTTTTTTTAAAGGAGAACACTAAGCTAGCTTAGAACTTTGTTTTATATCTTCTCTTTGAACAAGATAGAAATTTAGGAGTAACATGGCCTTACAAACCCAGCAGTGAGATCTTAAGAGATCCAGCCTACGGCTCTTCAATGGGGTGTCACAGGGTCCCAGGAAAAAAAAATTGTAAATGTAGAATAATAAAAAAAATATTCTTCTGTAGCAATAACAAAGTATAACAAATTATTCTGTAGCAATTACACAAGAATATCCAGTAATGTCCCTGCCTACAATTAAACACATTCACTTACCGAAAATTGGGGGCATCTGCTGTGCAAGGTGCAAGCCTTTTACCACAAACTTAGTCACTGCTCGGTGACATTCGTCTATCCTGGCCTGAAAGGAGATGTTACCGGTAAACTGCAGCGAGAACTGCCAGCATCTGAGTCAGACTCTGTCTCTCTCATCATGGTCACCTAAATGCACAGTAATGGCAGGTTTTGTAATAAGGCAGATCGCGCTAACATAATATGCACTGTTAGTTGATTATTTACCTGCCGCATTAACGGGAGAGGACGTGCAAACGTTACCGCTGCTGCTGGGTTGAGATTCACGAGTCCGGAGAGCGGAATTAAAAACACGACATTCATTTCAGGTTATCGCGTGTTTTGTGAGCAAATGCTTTTGCATATTCGTAGTGTTTCCTCCCTTAAATGAAATATCTACTTTGCAAGTATTGCAAGTTGCCCTGTTGTCATCCGTTCTCATAAAGTATAACCAAACTTTTGAGCGTTTGAGCCGCCGTGTTTCCTGCCAGGTAAATGACGCTCCGCAACGTGGTGACGTCATTCGGGGCGACTGGAATCGATAAGGGAATCGATTGCAAAAATGGCAAACAATTCCAAGGAATTGAAACAGTGGGAACCGGTTCTCAACAAGAACCGGGTTTCGATACCCATCCCTACCTCGCTTACTACATCCAAGATCAAATGACACATCCAAGTTCAAATCATCGCGCCAACTTTGAGCTCGCTATTCCGGGTCTCCGAACACACCTGTTGTTGACGATTAGTACAGCTGGATGAAGTAATGTGAGATCACTGGGTGGCCCAACAGAAACATTGATCAGCAACCCTGTGATTGGTCGGCGAAAATGTCGAAGGAGCACTCTCAGTATTTTCCGGCAGCAGAGCAAGAACTCCTGATTGAGGGATTTCAGGAGTTTCAGAGTTTAATTAAAACGCAAGGGAACACTGCAAAGGCTGCAAAAGCAAGGAGAGAGGGCTGGACGAAAGTTGCTGACAAATTAAACTCGTAAGTAATTTAATAATAATAATAATAATAATAATAATAATAATAATAATAATAATAATAATAATGGATTGGATTTATATAGCGCTTTTCAAGGCACCCAAAGCGCTTTACAATGCCACTATTCATTCACTCTCACATTCACACACTGGTGGAGTTGCTACAGTTGTGTAACCAAGAAAAGGGCAGAGCAAAAAAAGACAGGTGGTGGTCCTGCACCCCCTCGTCAACAAGTTGGTTAAGTAAATAATACCCTCACAGGAAAATCGATATCTCTCTATGAGCACACTGTCGCGCTGAGCTAAAGGATCCTGTCTATCCCGCAGTATACGCCGAATTCTGAAAACTCTCCTTATCAATCTTGCACCTTCCGCAATGGGTTGCTCGCGTACAAACGGACAGGACATGGCTGCGACAGAGTTCCCAAATCCACCTTCGCTTTTATAGCCGTGGTCTCTCATCTTGATTACACGAAGTAATTTACTATTACTACTCTAAAATATGAATTACATCTGAAATAATCAAATACATGAAATAGAATGTTAATAGTACATTTCCCTTTTTTTAGGAAATGACCTGTATGTATCTGTATGAAATCAATAAAAGAATCAAATACTGCATTATCTTTAGTTACATTGATAATATTTATTTATGGAAAAATAGTGGAAAAATATTGCTGTTGCTTTCGTATAAATGAAGCGGACATACCTGAGTGGCCGCGATCTAATCCTGTTTACATAAACTAAGCCTGCTCCCAAGCAGGTTTACGCTTACGGATCTGTTGCTATGACAGCAAGTCCCGGATGAGCTTCGGAGAACCGAACGATCCAAGATCACGCGAAATCTTCAACAATCAAATCCAGCTAACTTACTTGGCGAGGTACGAAGAACGGACCCCTGCATGATCAGGCTGATGTTTGCACAGAGCAGATAATGAAGTGAATGGTTTTGCACATTGGTAACAGTGAAACAGTTTATTTACAGCGTGGAATCGTTTGTGTTTGGAGTATGAACTGAGATTCCTGAAGCTCTTGTCACACTGGTCCGAGCTGAAGTTCGCTTCCATGTGTGTACAATCATGTTTGTTACGATGACCTGATTGTGAGAAGTTTTTGTCACGGTGTCTGCACTTGTATGGTGTCTCTCCTGTGTGGATTTGCTAATTCTTGTTCGTTAAGCTCACGTGCAGTGGTGAAGGATGACCCACACTAGTCACAGATGTGCTGTTTGACCCCACTGTGGAAGAGTTCATGTATTTTTAATGTACTTGGTGTGTGGAAGCCTCTTCCACATTCTTTGCAGTAGTTCATTTTGTCTCCAGTGTGTCTACGTTGACGCGGTTTAAGGTCCCGTTGATGATTGGAGGTTTTTCCACAAAGGTCACAGAGAAACGTTTTCCCACCACCACAGTGACGACAGGGTTGAGAACTGGATCCATCTGTGTTGCTCTGCTTCTAAACAATGACAGCGTAAGTGATCTCTGCCAATGTCCAACTACGTTTTACTGTTGACATTATAACACTCAGCTTACCGAGCGAAAATGACTCTTCATTTTTCCAAACTGTTCATTCAGTATAACTCCATAAGTTTACTGATCAGACTTGATCCAAACAATCAGGTTAAAATTACAAGACAAAAAAAAATCAATACATCCTCACAGTAACTGCACTTGTAGAGTTAATTTCTGGTGTGGATCTGTTGGTGTTTTTTTCAGGTGATGTGGAACTTTAAAAGTCTTCTCACACAGTTCACTTTTGTAAGGTCTCTCCTCAGAGTGGCTAAACATGTGTCGTTGTAACTGTGCATCTGTTGTAAACAGTTTCCCACACTGATCACAGCAGGAAACATAATTTCCAGTGTAAATCCGTAGGTGAATATTTCGGTACTGTCTGTCACTGAACCTTTTTCCACAAAAATCGCAGCTGTACACCTTAATTCCAGAGTGGGTAACTAGATGCTTCTGTAAGTTTCGACTTTGAGCAAAAGCTTTACAACACAAGTCACAGTAGTGTGCTTAAACTACACTGTGGATGAGTTGGTGTTTTTTTAAGCCTCCAGCCCGGGCAAAAGTCTTTCCACACAATTCACAGCTGTACACTTTAACTCCACTGTGGATGAGTTGGTGTCTTTTTAAGCCTCCAGCCAGGGTAAAAGACTTTCCACACAATTCACAGCTGTACGCTTTAAATCCACTGTGGATGAGTTGGTGTCTTTTTAAGGCTCCAGCCTGGGTAAAAGACTTTCCACACAATTCACAGCTGTACGCTTTAAATCCACTGTGGATGAGTTGGTGTTTCTTTAAGTTTCCAGCCTGAGTAAAAGACTTTCCACACAAGTCACAACTGTAAGGTTTAACTCCACTGTGGATGAGTTGGTGTTTCTTTAAATCTTCAGCCAGGGTAAAAGACTTTCCACACAACTCACAGCTGTAAGATTTAACTCCACTGTGGATGAGTTGGTGTGTTTTTAAGGCTGCAGCCTGGGTAAAACACTTTCCACATAAGTCACAGCTGTAAGGTTTAAATCCACTGTGGATGAGTTGGTGTGTTTTTAAGTTTCCAGCCCAGGCAAAAGACTTTCCACAAAAGTCACAGCTGTAAGATTTAACTCCACTGTGGATGAGTTGGTGTTTCTTTAAGTCTCCTGCCCGGGCAAAAGACTTTCCACACAAGTCACAGCTGTATGCTTTAACTCCACTGTGGATGAGTTGGTGTGTTTTTAAGGCTCCAGCCAGGGCAAAAGTCTTTCCACACAATTCACAGCTGTACACTTTAACTCCACTGTGGATGAGTTGGTGTCTTTTTAAGGCTCCAGCCTGGGTAAAAGACTTTCCACACAACTCACAGCTGTAAGATTTAACTCCACTGTGGATGAGTTGGTGTGTTTTTAAGGCTCCAGCCTGGGTAAAACACTTTCCACATAAGTCACAGCTGTACGTTTTCTCTCCCTTTCTTCTGTGAGGTTTGTCAGCCTCCTGAGAGTGCTGACTTCTTGCTCCATGTTGGTCCTGCAGTGACAGAGGCAGTGAGTGAAATGCAGTCGTGGAACAAACTGAAACTCCCTCCGTCAGTGGAATGAAACATGTCAACAAACACATTGCTGGTGTGTTACCACCACCTTCTGGTGATAGTATCACATTACAATGATGTGACACAAAGAGAGGTATAATTAAAATGACATTAGGAAATATTGATCAGCGGAGAAAATATTTTATTTCACAAATTTTTTTTGAGTTCAACTGATGATATTGTTGTTTCAATGTGTGTAGATAAAATATGATCTTTGTATTTTCTTGTGACTTCTGTGGTTTCTGTAGGAGAAAAAGGGGATGTTTTTTCATTTTCTAGCTTCATTATTTTATTATGGCACTATTAGTTCATTAGAATCATATAACCAGCTTTGCATTAAATATATACTGAGGTTTTTGACCTTACATTAGCCTTTGTATTACAGTGATTGTTATAACTCTAGTTTGAGTCTTTACTTATAAGTACCAGAATAATAATATGATCTTTCATTGCAGATGTGACCATGATCATCTCATACATATTGCAGTTTGTTGCTCATTATAGAGTCGTGCTCAAGTTAATAAAGGGTTAAAAGCTACAGTCAGTGTGAATGTCTGACTGATCTATTGAGGGGAAAGGCTTCGAGCATAGAGGGCCGCACGCGCTTACATACCACTGATATCATATTATTCTTTGTGGTCTTTTATTCAATTATGTTTTTTGCTAAGTTTAAAGTGGTAGTTAATTAAACGACATTGATTAAAATATTAAATACCTGAGTCAGTTTCCGGGCTTTTTAGAGAATCAGTGAAAAGCATAAATCATCACTTTCATGTTTAATCATTAATGATTGAAATGAACTGAATAGCGTTTAGAAGATTTGTTAATTTGTTTGTCTTTTGTTAAAAAGAGTGGTTTCAATAATTTCAGACACACCTTGCAATTGTGCTTATGATGAGGTGGCACTTGGTCTTTTGAAGGTCATAAGCTTCGTTCGGCGTGATGGTCCGGACTGATATATTGCAGGTTTTGACTTTGAGTGCAGAGGGCTAAATGCAAACACGCTTACACAGCACTTATACGATGTTATTCTTGGTGATCTTGTGCTCAGTTATGTTTTTTGTTATGTTTTAAGTAGTGGTGGCTGACCAAGCACTATCTATTTAGTATTATACACTTGTTTTAGAGCAATACACACTGATCGTCTTAATCAATGTGGAAGTCCTTGTAGTTGCAATGTTGTGTCTCAGCAGGGGACGGATGGCTCCAGGAGACGGGGGCAGTCAGCGTCTGCCCTCGGGAAGGCGACAATGTTATTTTTCTGTGTTAAATAAAACTGTCAACATTGATTGTATAACACCTGTCATTACGCATGAAGGGGCGTTCTAATACCCTGATTTTCACAAAACTACGGAGATGTGTTTTTTGTGATGAGATCTGAGGCTGTCTGCATACAGTGTCCATCTCCCACGTGTGTGATCATTAAAATCATCGTTTGACTTGACCCGGCCGGACCAGTGTTGTTATTGTGGTTTTTTCTCTTGTCTCCATCCCCAATATTTTGAACCATAACATTTCTGATTTTGAATGTACATTCTGTATATATGGATGAGCCCAGGATAGAAAAGATAAAGCTGCTGTTAACGGGTTTTTAAAAACCAACCAGCTGAACACACAGTTTCAATAAGTGTTGTGTTGTCTGTGATGTTTTTCTCACCTTTTGTGTTGAAGACATTTTTTCCTCTGTAGTGGCTGAGCTGAGTCCAAATGGCTGAAATTGTTCCTCTGCTGCTCCTGTTACTCCTGTTGTAAAAAAAAAAAAAAAAGTATCGATCGATATCGATATTGAACCGTTCGATACAGTGCTTTCGGTTCGGTACGCATAGGTATCAAACAATACAAAATTTTAATTTATTTTATCAACTTTTCTTCTGATGATGCTGTCTGTGTTGAGAGCTCAGTGGATCTGCATTCGACTGCTCCGCCTAGGCTCCACTGTCGAGCGCAGATCCACTGAGCGCAGCACAAGCTAGCAAGACAGTAGCTAAGCTCGTTGCAACATGGCAAATTGAACCTCCCCCACCCTCATTGAGATCTGGCCTTTGGAACTATTTTGGTCTTCATGTGAAGTATGACCCTTAAGGTAAGCGCGTCATGGACAAAAGTAAAACAGTATGTTGGATGTGCCACGCAATGCTCAATTACATGGGTGGGAACTATTGTGTTGGCGCAGTTAGCCCCGCGGTAGCTCGTTAACGGAGATTTGCCGTGTTGTGGTGTTAACGTCATTTCAACGAGATCAACGCTGACAGCACTAGTGGGAACACAATGAATAGGACTGCACATTTACGCCGACATCATCCTAGTGCAAAGACAAGTGGAAGCACACAAAAACAACAAGCACACATGCTACAAACTTTACCAGAGTCATTAGCACATGATTCTCTTTATTGGGACCTGATGTGTTTAATATGCTGCTGAGAATATAGCCCAGAAGAAGCGTATAGTATAGCTTTTATTTAGGAAAGAGACATTTCTCTGTAATAAACTCTCATTTCCAAAGATGAGTGATTCCCCAATCAGATTTACTTTTTATTACTTGGTTGTTTCAGCAACATTAAATTTAAAAACTGTACTTGTTAAAATATATATTTATAATTTTAATAAATGACAAATTACAAAGGCATGAACATTTTTTTCTATTGAAAAAATATCGAACTGAATTGTGAATTTTGTGTATCGTTGCACCCCTAATATATATATTTTTTTTTCTTTTTTTTGAAGCTTTGTAAAAGCCCGAAAGAAGCAGAAATACGTAGTAGGATTAAAGAGCGTAATAACTGACTGAAACGGAAGATGGCAGCACTGCATGTACATGCATGTACAAGCCACTGATAAACATCGAAGAAGAAGAAACAGTGTCCGGCATTGTATCTGGTTTCTGGTACAGATCGGGTAGTGGCAGGGCCACATCCTTCAGAGATTTAAGAAAGAATTTAGAAGCTTTTAACTCAGTGATGCTGCAGTGTTTGTTTGACTTTGGGACCTGAAGGGACGGAGTTTAGGACCCAGATTACTCCCAGATTTACGAGCGCCTTAGTCCAACAAATATGGCAATAACTAGGGCCCGCTTGCTTTTTCTACAAAAAAAAAATGTGCTTTGTTGTGTATCTGACGGACAAACACCAAACCAGCTCCACATTACTGAAGTGGAACCATTTTTACAAACTAATTCTGGTTCATCCGTTTCACTCAACGATCCGCTTTCTCCCTTCTCATTCTCTGTTGCCGCCATGCTTTTTCGGCCATGTGCGTATGAAAACAAAGGCACTGCGCATGCGTGTTTTACCCATATTCTATCGCAATAGTCCATTTTCTTATCGTTGCCTAACATTGTACCGGTATTACCGTGAACGGTATAATATGGCCCAGCCCTAGTGGCAAGCATGCAGGCTTGTCACTAGGGCAAACTATGGCATGCAGGCTTTCACATTTCACACCATTCGAAGACAAATATAACGTCGCAGAACACTCCAGCTCACTTGTTAGTCTGCTCCAAGCATTTCCACAAAGGTCAGTGTTTTGTAGTAGTTAATACGTCATTTTTCATAACATAATTGTCCACTAAAGGCTGATTGCCCTCCCCCAGGCTTGTACCCGTGGCTTCATGTCCTGGGGGTTGGTTGTTCTCCTCCCCTGCACTCCATCCTTTTGTTCATATTCCAAGATTATTTTGTTATATGTAATATTACCTCCTAGCAACCGCCATATTATAATATTGCAAGCAATCGCAAACTCTACAGTCTCCCTAACTTCAATATAAAGTAAGCAATCTATTATTCTCACCAGAGAAAAACATAAACTAAAACCACATCAAAGTTAGCTCCGTGCTTACCTTTAGATGAGCCCACAAACAAGAGAACTCCGTGATTAAGCTAGAAGCCTTTCCAAACACAGTTAACAGATCAGGAAGCTGAGACACACGTGGTTCGCGCTGATCTCAGCTACAATCCAAGAGACAGCGGTGGGTAGATCGATGCAGATATCGATTGAAAAGTAGGTAGTTGTATATGATCCTGTAGGTTTACTACTTTACTCCCGTTTCACGAAAAAGCAGCTCTCTCTGCTCGAGTCCTCTCCAGCGCACACACTTTGCTCCGCCCCCTTTACCCAGCTCTGCAGCGATTTGTTGCTGTGCGTCACGTGACTCAGCTGCACAACGTAATCACGTGGTGTGTTTTTTTTTTTTTTTTTTTTAAATTGACAAAGCACAAAATACAGATATACAAATACAAAATAGCAAACACAATGTCAGGGGGTTCGTATAGAAAAGCAAAATAGACACAGTCTATTATAGAATCACATGATATTGAACAGGGAACATAGGTTTATGGTTTTGACAGCTTTTTGATTTTGAGAATGTTGTATGGTTTTAACATATTGTTTGGTTTCATTTAAAAAGCACTGAAAGGATGGTTTTGCGTTAGAAAATTTCAACTTATGTATATGAAATTTGGCCAATAATATCAATAAGTTAATCAAATAAAATTCGTTTGCCCTGTGCATGGGGTACTTAAAGAAACCAAACAATATTTCCTCGTAACAAAGAGAGAACTCAGAAAGGATAAAGGAAACAACAAAAACACAAAATTCTTGCCAGAAAAGATTTGTGTATAAGCATGACCAAAATAAATGAGAAATATCTTCCTTCACACAACTACAAAATGTACAGTTAATATCAATGTCCTTTTTATAACGTACAAGAAAAGACCTAGTTGGGTAAAAACGATGAATAACTTTAAAAGATATTTCCTTTACTTTGTTATTTAATAGAAATTTCGACGGTAAAGTCCAAATCTTCTCCCATTCCAGGTCCTGGTATAAGTTATTCCAGTAGGCGACAGCCGTTGGGACACAAGTTCTGTCTTTTTGAAACAGAGTTCGTATTTCACGGTTGTTTTTCCTCCTTACAGAAGGGAAACACACCTGACCGACATAAGTAACAGCAGGATCCAGTGGTAAAGGGGTCAAATCACTAACAACAAGATTTCTAAACAACATTAAGACCCCAGCAGGGATAGCATCAAACACTATGGCATATTCCTTTGGTGGAACAGGAAGACCATATGTATTCAAAAATTCTGAGTAAGAGAGTAAACCTCCAGCTGGATTTATAAGTTGTGCAACACGATGAATCCCATTATCAAACCAATTACTTAAAAACACAGATTTATGTTTGTATAAAATGTCTCTATTGTTCCAAATATAGTATCTATGTGGAGAAAAATTGTGTTTATAAATCAATGACCAGGAAAGAAGCATTTGTTTATGAAAGTTGGATAGTTTTAAAGGGATTTTATCGATATTGTAATTACAAAGCAAAAGAAAGTTAAGACCACCAATTTTTGAGAAAATATAATTGGGAATAAAGTTCCAAATTGAGGTTGGGTTCCTGAAAAATTGTTTAATCCAGTTTATTTTAAACACATTGTTTAATGAGGAGAAGTCAAGAAAGTTTACTCCACCATGTTGGTATGAGTTGGATAAAACTGATCTTTTAATATAATGAATTCTATTCTTCCATATGAAATTATAAATAAGTCTGTCAATATCTGCCAGGGTTTCTTTATTTACATCAAGAGACAAAGCAGCATAAGTTAGACGAGATAAACCCTCTGCTTTCGTGAGTAAAACTCTCCCTTTAATGGATAAATCCCGCTGCAGCCAAGCATTTAGCTTTTTTTGTGTTTTGTCCAAAATTGGAGTGAAATTAAGGGAGCACCTGGTGGATTGATTTTTATTAATGACTATACCAAGGTAAGTGACAGACTCTTTCACTGGGATGCCAGCAATAGATAGACTGGTACAATTTCTAAGGGCAAGCAGTTCACATTTGCCAATGTTTAGGTGGAGTCCTGAAGCTAAAGAAAAGGCATTAATTGTGTTAATAGCCATCTGCACCTGTGAAGCATCTTTTAAAAAGAGAGTGGTATCATCAGCAAGTTGACTAATGAATATTTCTTCATCCGCAATTGTTATAGCTTTCAGAGGACTGCGTTTAATATAATCAGAGAGGAGTTGAGCACAGATGAGAAATAAGTATGGGGAGATGGGGCAGCCTTGCCTGATACCGCGGTTCAAGTTAAACCTAGGTGATGTACCTGCTTGTAGTTTGATGGAGCAATTCACATTTTTGTACATTGTTTTAATTGCATTCTGAAAATAAGGGCCAAAGCCAAATTTGTCCAAAGCCTGAAAAATAAAACCATGTTCAATCGTGTCAAACGCTTTGCAGAAATCTACAAGTAAGATAAAGCTATCATCCCTACACAAATCTGCATAATCAATTAGGTCAAAAACAAGTCTGATGTTGTTGGATATGTGTCTGTTAGCCATAAAGCCAGACTGAGTTTCATCAATAATATCATTCAAAACAGCTTTCAGTCTTTTGGCAAAGATCTGAGCTAGGATCTTATAATCATTATTAAGGAGGCAAATTGGCCTCCAATTGTCAATATAAGTGGGATCTTTCTTTGGCTTTGGGATTAGGGTTAACAGACCTTGTGAGTGGGGGGAAGAGACTGATTGGTAAGACTCTCAATGTATACATTAAGAAGAAATGGAGCCAGTTGATCTGCAAAAGTAATGTAAAATTCAGAGGTTAAGCCATCGGTTCCTGGGGATTTATTAAGTTTAAGACGTCGAATAGCAGGTAGCACTTCACTAATAGATATCAGCCTATCACAGAAACTCATCTGATCTTCTTTAACTGTTCGCACATCAGGGATTTGTTCCATAAAGTTCAGAGCAGCACTCTCATCAAACTCTGACTTGTATAAATTTCTATAAAAATTGGAGCAATAGGTGGAGACTTTTTGGGGATCATCAGTTATAATACCGTCAATATTAAGTCTCCGAACAGAACTAAGTTTAGAATGAGATTTCTCTAATTTAAAAAAATAGGATGAGTGTTGTTCACCTTCTTCTAACCATCTTCTCCTTGATCGCACAACGGCTCCCTCTGCTTTCAGTTTATAAATATCATTTAACTTACTCTGTTGCAAAGCTAAGTCAGTTTTATCTTCTTCAGATAGGTTCTCTGGTGGGATCTGTGTGAGAGCAGATATCCTAGTAATTACATTAATTTCTTCATTTTTCCTCTGTTTTGCTGCAGATGAGCCATACTCTCTTAAATATTTAGCGGCTTCAAATTTAAAGAGTTCCCAGTTTTGACAGTAGAGATGACTGGTTAGGGCTTTATCCCAGAAACGTTTGATTAATGACAAAATATCTTCAAGCACTTTTTCATGTTTTAGAAGGGAGTTATTAAGTTTCCAGTAGCAGCTCCTACAAGTTTGGGCAGCATTAGTATTGAAAAAGACCTGAAGTGATACCGCTTTGTGATCCGTGAGTGGAGTTGGCATTATATTGGCTATAACATTATCCCTATTTAAGCAATCAGAAATTAACCAGAAGTCAATACGGGATTTAGAAGAGTTGGATTTGTTACTCCATGTAAATAGTCTGGCTTTAGGGTTTTTAAATCTCCAAATGTCTATCAAATGAAACTTTTGCATGAATGTATTTAAACAACAGGACAGAGAGTTATTTGAGCTAGGTGGCCATCTGTCTAGTGAAGGATCTGGAGCAATGTTAAAATCGCCTCCAACTAATAACAGGAGATTCGGGTATTTGGATAACCAGAACAAAAAGCGTGTTTCAAGGGCATCCAGTAAGAAGTCATTATCAGACTTAGAATTAAAACCATACACGTTGGCAAGAAGAAGAAGTGTACCATCAATGTTGACAATCATTAACACATAGTGTCCTTCTGAGTCCATTTCAGAGTGCATAACATTCCCATTAAATTTGTTCTTCAGAGTAGTAACTCCTGCCGATCTTTCTGATCCATGTGAGAACCATAGGTCCTTGCCCCACTGTGTTTTCCAAAAAGCAGTATCCTTAATAACAGAATGTGATTCTTGAAAAAAAACAAAGTCAGTATTCTGTTGATTTGCAAACAAAAACTAAGCTTTTCGCTTAACAGTGTCTCTTAAACCCCTGACATTGAGAGAACAAAGTGATATAGACAGTGCGGCTTTAACACAAAATAATGAACAGTTTACTTCCCATAGTTAACATGGAACTGGTATTAACTTTTATCCTGAACCTCAAAATTGTAAACAACCCCTTTGACATCTTTAACTTTATACCTCAAGGAGGGCATGAAACCTCCATCATCGCAGGTGCAGCTTGATCCTCAGGCGAAGTGAGCGTTGGGTGCACCTCTTTCCCCTCAATGATCACACGGACCCCGGCAAAGTGAGCTCTTTTTCCTTCTTTCCTTGCAGCATCAATAAGAGGCCAAAGCTTCTCTCGAATTGCCCTGTCAGCAGAGGACAGATCTTCAGTGAACCTCATGTAGTTTTCTTTCAGAAAGGAGCAGTTTTTAGCTTTTCTCCAGATCAAGTCACGAGCTGATCTTGTCACAAATCGAATGATAACCAGCCTTGGTTTCTTCTGAGTTTCGCTGTAGCGGCCCAGGCGATGAACTACATCAATGCTGTTTTTGAATCCTGCACTTGTTTCCCTGGCAACAGTGCAGCAGATGTCAAGTACTTTTCTGGTGATGTCTTCTTGCTTTTGCTCAGGGACACCTGAGAGCCTGAGATTCCATCTCCGATGGTATCTTTCAACCTCGGTGACCTTCAGTTCTACTTGAGACATTCTGCTGCTGTTTTTTTCACAAGTAGCTTTAACGGTTTTGGTGACATTCTTCAAAGATTCTACTTCCAAGAACATGAAGTCAATAGATTTCTTCATGGCCTCGATGTTAACAGTATTCTTGCTGATCATAGCCTCCAGATTATCTGAGCGCTCATTAATTAAAGTAGCAATGTTATTTTGCACATCAGCAAGAGTTATATCACCTTTGTGTTTTTTACCATCTGGTCTGGCTGGAGTATCGGGATCCGAGTCCGGCAGTGGCATCAGTTCAGGACTTTTGCTGCGGTTGTAGTCATGTTCGGCAGTCACGGCATTCTTGGGGCTGGTTTTTGAGCCAGCAACACCTGTGTTTCTCTCCATTTCCTTGGTTGCTCCTTTGGTTAGACTTTTAAACTTCATGGGTGTTTCTTTTTCCTTCCTTTTGCTTCCCTGAGTTGCTGAAAACATCGCTGAGGTAACAGAGCTTTCCTGCTGTTAGCTGAGCTATCGCTTTGCAAAGAGGCTTGGGTCGCGAAAAAGTCCTTTGAAGTATGGTTCAGGAAGCCGTTACTTAGAAATGTCGCATACGTGTACTGAATAAACAGTCAGTAGAATAACTCATTTGTGATTCAGAGAAAAAACGACGGCTGAAAGGGAAGTAAAACTGCAAAATCCTGCTTAGCCGTGGAGAAGAGCGTCTACCTCGGTCGCCATCTTGGCTGCTCCCCCCACGTGGTGTGTTATTTCAAAATTAGCGCGCTTCGGGATTGACGGCAGGCCGCAATGCATTGTGGGTAGTTGTGTGCGATACTGCATGTTTTGGTATCGATCTTCTGCTTTTCTTTTCATTCCAATTAAAATTGTTATACTCTTAGAAATGATAATAATAATATTTCCACTGTGGGATTTCCACGCATCAGAAGTAACACTTCTACATGCTGTTAATAAATATCACTGTACCTGCCTCTTGTTTTGAGATTTTTGGGCTCACACCTTTTTTTGAATAATTAATGTTTGGGTTTTTGTCACCATTTCTTTTGGATATTTAGGTTGTCAGCATTGTTTATATATTACTTTCTAGTGACTTAGCTTATTATTCAAGTCTTGTGCCTACAACCTAGTGTAACAGGGTCATAAATCACATTTTATAATTACCCAAAATGTGTTCTTAACCCCCAAACCATTCTTCTTTTATACCTGACTTTTAGGACCTTCAAGCCTGTAGTTATGTTCATTATCAGTTAGAGCCCCTCCTCATTCTTTTCTTCTTCTTCTTTGGTGCAATCCTATTGTAGGTTTTGTTTATAATAACCAGTCCACTGTAACTGTATGCCAGGCGTTTATTAGCAGTCAACATGAACGTCTGTACACTCATAACAGGAAGTACACATAACCCCTAGAGAGAACCACAGCGACACCTGCTGGAACTCTCCGTAACAGCAGCAACAGGAGGCAGTATGGACAAACATAACATTGCTGTTATCTTTTCAGTTTTTTTTTCTTCTTCTTAGTTTTGCACTTTTCAGGCAAACCCAAATCAAACAACACCACCGTAATTGAAGAACTTATCAGGTTATGGATTACAAAACAAAATGAGGCTTCAAATATCAAATGAAATTCACAGTAATCATTGTCATAACTGCGACAAGTATGCAATAACATAACAGCACCAGTGTGCTTTTAATCCACGTATTTACTATTCGGTTTAGACACTCTACCAGATCTGGTTCGGTACAAGTTGTCATCAGAACGTACTTGGCATTTTGTAGGTGTTATCACCTGTTCCTGCTGTTTTGTGCCATGTTGTGGTGGGTCGAGTTGAACTTGAACTGTTTCATGTTTGTTGGTTTGTGTTTTATAAGGTTCAGATTCATCCGCTCTTCGAGATGAGTCCAGTTCATCTTGAGTTGTAGCGAGCTTTTCGGGTTGAGGCTCGCTCACCGGCAGAAGATGTTGTCTGTTGCGCCTGTATTCTTTTCCACCCGACTTAACGACATATGAGCGAGGTTCAGCACATACTTTACTTACAACTCCAATCTTGTCATGTCCTCTCTGTGTTTGTAATCTCACCACCTCGTTTGGTGTTAATGCACTGAGCAGCTTGCTGGACTTGTCGTAGTGCTGTTTTTGAGTTTTACGCTTTTTTGTGAGTTGAGTTTTGATAGTGGTCGTCACTTTTGCTGTTGGTGTTAGCAGTTTTTTGCACACAGGAATGGTTGACCGCGTTCGTCTTGATAGCAGCCTCTGTGCTGGTGAGCCAAGAATGTTGTCTCGTGGTGTGTTGCGTAGATGTAACAGGTTCAAATAGAAATCAGTTCCATCTCTTTTTGATGTTTCAAGGAGTCTTTTAGCACTCCGGACAGCTCTTTCACTGAGTCCATTTGACTGAGGGAACTCAGGGCTGCTTGTGACATGTATGAACTCCCAATGTGTGGCAAACTCACGAAAGGTCTGGCTGGTAAACTGGATGCCATTGTCTGAGTACAGTTTCTGTGGTATCCCATGTACTGAGAAGTGGTGTTTGAGTTTGTTAATGACTGAGGCAGATGTTAGGTTTTCAAGTTTATCTATTTCAAACCATCCACAATATGAATCCACGAGCATGAGGTAGTGGCGATTGTCCCATTCAAATATGTCTGTGGCTGTGATGGACCAGGGAAGATCAGGAATTTGGTGTAGTTTCAGGGGTTGTTTTTGTTGGTGAGGCTTTAGACTGTTGCAAATGCTGCATGATTTGACTTTGTTCTCAATGTCAGAGTTTATTGTCAGCCAGAATACGCTGTCCCTTGCTCTCCTTTTTGTAGACTCCATGCCTGGATGTCCCTTGTGTAGTTCCTGCAGATAGGTATCATGTAGTGATGCTGGAACGATGGCTCTGTTGCCTTTCATAATGACATTGTTGTCGATGATTAGTTCATCGTGGTAGCTGAAGAATGGTTTTATTTCTATAGGCACACTACTTGCTTGTTTTGGCCACCCCTGCTGGATGTAGCGAGCAAGTGTCTGTAGGGTAGCGTCCTTCGAGGTGTGTTCGGTGAGCTCTTGTAGGCGTTTTGGTGATATGAGCTGAAGTGACATTACCTCGAAGTCGCGCCCCTCTTCCTTTAGAGGTTGCTCATCCAGCGTTGGTGTGCGAGAGAGTGTGTCTGCGATGTAAAGGTGTTTGCCTTTCTTGTACACCAGGGTCAAGTTGAACTTTTGTAATCGTAGCATCATGCGCTGTAGCCATGCCGGGACTGTGTGGAAAGGTTTGTTTTGGATTGTGACCAAAGGCTGGTGGTCAGTTTCAATCACCACTGGCTTTCCGTAGATGTAGTCATAAAACCTGTAACAGGCGAACACTACAGCTAGTAACTCCTTCTCTATCTGAGCGTACCTTCTCTCCGTTGGAGTTAGAGTTCTTGATGCATATGCCACAGGTTTGTCGTCCTGAAGGCATGCAGCCCCTAGACCATGCTGGGAAGCGTCACATGTGAGAGTCACTGGCTTGTGCATGTCATAGTATTGAAGTACTGGTGGGCTAGTGAGGCATGTTTTAAGTTTGTTGAAAGCATCCTGCTGATGTTGAGTCCAGCTCCACACCACATCCTTGTGAAGCAACTGACGAAGAGGTGCTGACAGTTCACTTAAGTTTGGGATGAACTTGCCCAGGTAGTTGATCATTCCCAGGAAACGTTGGAGAGACGTCTTGTCCTCTGGTGGTGGCATTTCATTGATCGCGGAGATTTTAGTTGGATCTGCTTTTAGCCCTTTGTCAGTGAATATGTGTCCCACGTAGCTCACTTCTTTAAGTCTGAACTTGCACTTTTTTGGATTCAGTTTGAGTTTTACTTGTCTGGCCCGCTCCAGAACCTTTTTAAAATTTTTGTCATGCTCCTGTATTCCTTTGCCTCCCACTATGATGTCGTCCACAATCACTGCGCATGGATATCCCATGAATATTTGTTCCATGGCTCTCTGGAAGACTTCAGAAGCGGTGTTGATGCCAAAGGGCATCCTCAGGAATTTGAATCTGCCGAAAGGTGTTGCAAATGTAGTGAGAAGAGATGAGGCAGGATCTAATTTGATTTGCCAGAAGGAGCTCTTTGCATCCAGAACTGAGAAGATGGTTGCTCCCGACATCTGAGCAGCTACTTCCTCCACAGTTTGCATGGGATGGTGAGGTCGCATTAGTGCCTTGTTCAGATCCCTTGGATCAATGCAGATACGAACATCATCTGTATTCTTTTTGTGTGTTGCAACCATGTTGGATACCCATTCCGTGGGCTCCTCCACTGGTTCAATTACTCCCAGGGCCTGCATTCTTTGGAGTTCCTCTTTAACTCTTTTCTGCATAGGAACAGGAACGCGTCTTGGAGGGTTGACGACAGGTGACACGTTTGGAGTGAGTTTCATTGAGTAAGTTACAGGTAAGTCACCGACTTCATCTTCAAACAGGTCTGTGTATTCATGAAACACTTTCTGCGCTAGTGTCTCATCCTGATCTGTGTCAACCTGGTAGACTTCCTTGCTGAAACTAACCAGTTTCATTCGCACGCTGTCCTTTAATCCAATGATGGGTTGCACATCGTGTTTTACAACTTGGAATTGCAGGTCATATAACTGTCCAGCTAGCTTGCACTTGAGAGTAACTGTGCCTGTGGTCTTGATCTTCGTGCCTCCGAAAGCAACAAGATTTACCTGTTTTTGTGACTTGAATAGGGTTTCGTTGTTGCCGATCTTTCTGTAAGTGTCTAGTGAGATTACGTTACATTTTGCCCCAGTGTCTACTTTTAGTTTGAGGGCCTTATCAGAAACTTTGACTGTGCAGTATCCTTCTTTGTTGTGATTGTTCTCACCCTCCATTGTTAGGTGCTCAATGCAAAATGTCTCATCACTGTCTGGGTCAGCATCCTCTGAAATTTGGTTCACTTGCTTGCCTCTGTGATGTGGTTTTGCGGATTTGCATTGTTTTTTGTAATGATTGTATTTTTTGCAGACGTGACACTGTTGTCCGAAAGCAGGACATTGCTCCCTTTTGGCTGGATGCGAACCGCCACAGTTTCTGCAATTTTGAATGTTCGTTAGAAGTTTATTTGTTTTCCTTTTGAACTTGCCATGTTTAATCTGTACAGTGTCCACACTAGCAGATGTAGTATGCTTTGGTGTAGAGAGGGCTTTGCTATGTTGATCTGTGAGCTCGCTTATTTGGCATATACACACCGCCTTGGCAAGAGTGAGTTCTGACTCTTTAAGCAGGGAACGTCTGACGCTGTCACTGGTTATACCACATACTAATCTGTCTCTGATTAGCTCGTCTTGTAGTGCACCAAAGCTGCAGGTTCTGGCCATGTTCTTTAACGTGCTCACATATGCTTCAATGGTTTCACTGGGTTTCTGTTGTCTTTTGTTAAAGTTATGCCTCTCCATTATGACATTGATCTCTGGGTTGCAGATTTCCCTGAACTTTCTCTTTAGACATGTGGGATCTTCCCTTGATTCCACGGCGACTTCTTCTATGCCTTCAGCTGATATTACTGCGGGGGCATACGTGAATGATCGCTCTCTTTTAATGGCCTCTGGTCCTGCCAGATTGAGGAGTATATAGGCCTTAGTCTTAGCATTTTTGTCACTATGGGCAGCGGCGATAAAAATGTCATATTTGCGCTCGAACTTACGCCAGTTTTCAGCGACGTTGCCGTCAAAGATGAGAGGATCTGGGCGCCGGAATCCGTCCGCCATGTTGTGCGGTGATTGCTTTTTTCGTCGTCCTTGCCGGCTCCGCTTTTCTTCTTGGACTGTGTAGGCTTTCTAGGATATCCCACTTCTGACACCATGTAGGTTTTGCTTATAATAACCAGTCCACTGTAACTGTATGCCAGGCGTTTATTAGCAGCCAACATGTACACTCATAACAGGAAGTACACATAACCCCTAGAGCATAGGTGTCAAACTCTGGCCCGCCATACCAAATTACTATCAGAGCTGGCCTACTGGTATTATACAGCTAATATATACATTGTTTAGTATTAAGCTTTGCTTGTTCCACATTCAGTTTTTCAGCAAAACTTGTTTGAGTCCATAAGAAGAGATTCATTCTTAAATCTGGAGGAAGATATTTTTCAATAAATATTAATGTTAGCCCGCGACATTGTTCTAGTTTTGAATTTTGGCCCACTGTGTATTTGAGTTTGACACCCCTGCCCTAGAGAGAACCACAGCGACACCTGCTGGAACTCTCCGTAACAGCAGCAACAGGAGGCAGTATGGACAAACATAACATTGCTGTTATCTACACCTATAAATACAGTGTACCCCTTTTGCCTCTCCCCTTTTCTACAATTCCCCTGTGGGAGAGGTGGGTGTCATTTCTTTCGAACACTTTAAAAACACACATATAATGCATATTTAGCCACCTGGATGTTTCTGATTGCAATTTTAGTTCAATTATTGTCATTATTAAGCCTGTTTTTTGTTAGATGTTATAAGTCTGTAGCATGTGTGTATCATAAATGTGTTTTAGGCGCCATAAATGCTAGCATGAATACAGTTTGGAAGTTGTGGTGGGTTGTGCTAACTCTCTTCCCCACTGTTTGTATTTGGTCGTAGGAGCTGGAGTGGGCAAATTATTTACTTGGAGGTCTGTTGCGAAATCAGTTTTACCCCGGTTCTTTTATTCGTCGAGGCATCCAGAGACGGCACCGGAACTCAGTAGTCATTTCACAAAACCTTTATTCATCTTTATTCATCTTCATTTAAGCATGCACTTCTAGAAGGGAAGACGAGGCCGGTGTGTCCCTCTGCAAAAAATCTTCACTCCTTTGTCTGTGAAACACAGTTTTGTAGGGGCGACCCTATCATAAAACCCCCCACGGTGTGCTGCAAACTCTTTCTGTGTCTATGTGCACGAGCACATGAATGCCTACATGTGCGCGTTCCCACGTGTCTATGTGAGTGCTCGTGTGTGACTGTGTAGGCATACCTGGGTGTATGTGTGCACATGAGTGAGTGTGCGTGTGGATGTGTGTGCATGACAGTTAAAACACTGGGTTTAGGTGACTCCCTAGAGGTCATAAAACCCATCTCCGTTCCAGACCACAGTTATCCAGTTACAAATGTTGAGACCCCCACCCAAACATTCTCTGGGGAATTTCCACTCAGCATTAAGTCCTCTCTGTTTTACTTTCACAGTTCAAGTAGGGGAGGGGTCTCCTACAATCTACTCCTAAGTTCACGACACAGTGAGGCCTTTATTATATTGAGGGCAGTGTCAATGTCTCTACAATAGTTCTACATTCTATGTTAACACATTTCTAAACTCTAAAATAAGCTAAACATTCCTACAAATCTGCCCTATGGCAGATAAAACTAAACTAAATCTCTCATCATAATGTTTTCATACTGTGACTCCCCATTTCCCAAAAGTGGCATCATGGTGTCTGCCTTTGTATCAGATTCTCCCACAGCACGATTGATGAGTCTTACGAACAAGGCTCTTATACAAGGCACACAACAACACCCACATGTCACTAATACTGCAATAAAAACAGACAAAGCAACCATAATTAACATAATGAAATCTTTCCATTGCCCAAAGACAGAGGTCATCCACGCTTCCAGCGGGTCATCTAATCCCGAATGCTCATACATTGTGGTGGACAACGTCTTTAGGCCTTCCAGAACTCGGGTCACAGAGCCGTCAGGAACTGTGTTATTTGGAATGAAAGTACAATACATATCCCCAAACATCGCGCAAACGCCCCCTTTTTCTCCCAACAACATATCTAACGCCATCTGATTTTGTACTGCCATTAAAGATGTTGGACTCAACTGTTCAGCAAGCCCTTGCACTCAATGACAGCACAAAGATCAAATGTATACGAGATTGTGGACCCTTTAACGTAGTCCAACTGTATACCGCCATAATAATCAAAACACTCATCTGATTTACCTGTTTCACTACGTTTGGTTCGCTTCGCCGTGGCCTGTGATGATGGAGTCGCTGGAATGGATTCAGGTCTGTCTCTGGGCAATTCACTTATAAGAAAAATCACAGTTACAATAACAACAGTCACACCTAACACTACCGTTTCTCTCCAATCCCCCCTCAACCAGCCTAAAGAAGTTGACATAAATTAAATGTAGATAAAAGGCTCGTCTGTTTACATCTCTCCCTCACAGAAGGCTTCTCTGCAGAGCATCAAATCTGCATGGCAAAGTGACACACTTTAGGTAATCTTCATCCTTGGGAAAAGTGGTGTCAACTATTTCCCAGTCTCCTAGTATTTGTGCCTCACACAGAATCACAATTCCATCGCTGGACTTCCTCTGCGCTGTCACTTTTGGAGCTTGGCACGCTCTCTCCATCCCTCAGGTTCTCATGTTCCAACGCTGCTGAAGATTTAAGGCAGAGCACGTCGTACACCTTAGTTGTCTTCCTCAGCGTCAACATTGACTCTTTCATTTTATTTAAAATCTTGCTGTCGGAAGTCTCCTCTTGATCTCCTGGAAGCTCAGTAGCACAGCTCTCTGTGTGATGTCTGCTGTGCTGAAGATGATCTCTGATCCTCCTGAAGCCTCTCTCCTGGCCTCAGCTCCCATCTTGTGGACAATCCTCTCAGCCACTCCTTCTCGTCATGGCACCTCACGACATCTACAGATTACAAAATAACACTCCTCTTGCCACGTGGCTTTCACCATGTGTCAACTCCCCAATGAGACATGCACAAGAATGTTGCACATTCTCTCTAAAACAATCTCCAGGGTTTCCCACTTGGAGCAGCCATACTCCAACCTGTAACCCTGTGCAAAAACATTAATCAGCAGTCACATGTTAAGCTTGTTTAACTCCCAGCTCCACCTGGAGCCTGTATCCTGGAAGACAAATCTGTTAAATCAAACTTCACATTTGCAACCAACTGTAGATCATGAGAGTGACAAAGTACTCAACATAACAGACAAGTATCATGTGCAGGTTTTCTCCAATCATTAAATCACTATTATTACCATAATTTGTCCCAAATCATGAATCATCCCAATTTATTCCACAATTTAATCTGTGACTTTCCTTAAACAATATCACTCCACCCATTTTATCACTATGAGCTCAATAGTGGCAGGCTAATGAGCCCATATTCAACTATTCCATAAACACTGCATCCCTTATTTGTTTTTCTCATGTCACTTGTCCGCTTCTGCCGAATCCTCCACATGCACTCTTAAAGAAAACAAACATTAGCAACACACATGGATCGTGTGGTGGGCAGGCGTCGGCCATCCACATTCCAGAGGTGCCGTAAAAGGCCATAAAATTAAGCCTGCTGTAAAAAGAATGACACTGGTTTCAACACAGGAAATTTCTCACGTTATTCACATCGTCAAAGTAACCTTTGTAGCGACTTCCACAGTCGCTACAGGCCGGGGATGGAGCCTGCCTGTTTGCCTGACGCGCTGACAAAGTTACGCAATAATGCGAGAGATGGAATTGTTTGCTCGTTTAATTAAAGTGCTTTGCGATTTTTACAGAGTAGTATCATCGGCTCCTGATTCAAACTCTTACAACATCACAGGCTCTAATATAACGAAGCGAACATGTAATGCAGCGGTCAACAAAACTACGGCTACCCAGCCCTCCTCGCTGTCAAAATCAAACCCAGTGAATGACAGACTGACAACGCCCATTTATGTCACCGCTAGCACCCACGTGACTCCCATAACAACCAAACAAATAAAAAACCCAGTGATCATCAAAATCCAATACATTCAATTATGGCTCCTACACACCAGCCCCTAATTATTAGGATCCCTTCTAATAATTACCCATAATTAACCAAGTAGGAGACATAAAACATGCAGAGAAAAGTCAAGCATTTACTGTATTTCAATATTACCCGCAGGAATCCTTTAGGTAATCTTAAAGTCTATCTATAAAGAAAAATGAGAGACATTTTATATCCAAATACAATCAAAGTCTGATAATTGGACCCAGAAGTCTTTAACTGTGATCTGCCTCCAGCAGTAGACACAGTTTGGTAATAGGTCGATCCAGGCAACTAGTCTGAGTTTTAATCCGAACTTGACGAACGAATCCTCTTCGGTCAGGAAAAGTCTTTATCACACGTCCCATTGGCCAAGAGTTTCGAGGTGCCGAACTGTCCATGATGAGAACCAGATCTCCCACGATGAGGTTCCTTTTTACTCCAATCCATCGCTGACGTTCCTGTTGCTGTAGTAGGTATTCCTTCACCCATCTTTTCCAAAACAAGTCAGACATGTATTGGACTTGTTTCCATCTTCTGTGTGTGTACATATCAGTGGAATGGAATACTCCTGGTGGTAATATCGGTGAGGTCTTTAACAGAAGAAGATGATTAGGGGTCAAAGCTTCCAGGTCGTTAGGATCCATTGAGGCTTTGGTAATTGGGCGGCTGTTAATGATGGCTTCAACCTCACAAAGTACAGTATGAAGACCTTCTTCATCCAGGTTTTGTACTTTCATTATGGAATTAAGTACTTTGCGAACCAGTCTTATCAGTCGCTCCCAGGTTCCTCCGTGATGTGAACCTCCAGGTGGATTAAAGGTCCATTTAACTCCCTTTTGCAGCAAGACGTCATTGATTTTTACCTGGTTCCAATGTTCAATGGCAGTTCTAAGTTCACGTTCAGCACCTACAAAATTGGTTCCGTTGTCAGAACGCAGTTCTCGAACCTGACCTCTTCTTGCATTGAAACGTCTGAACGCATTAATGAAAGAGTCAGTATCCAATGATGGAGCAACCTCAATGTGAACCGCACGGATAGCAAGGCAGGTGAATATAACACCGTATCTCTTCACCACGCTCCTCCTACTTTTTACACTGAAGGGTCCGAAGTAATCCACTCCCACCCGGGTGAATGGAGGTTCATCTGGAATGATTCTTTCATTGGGCAAATCCGCCATCTGTTGATTCACTGGTGGAACATTAAGATGTCGACAGATGACACATTTAGATAACACTTTTCTTATTGCTGTACTAGCTCCAATCAACCAGTACTTTTCTCTTAGCTTAGACAGCATGTGGTTACGACCACCATGTCCAACTTCCTGATGTATGTGTCTAAGCAAGAGCTCGGAAATGTGTTGATCCTTTGCTAGTATTATGGGATGTTTCACCTCAACCGGCATCAATGATCTACTGAGTCTCCCACCCACTCTGAGAATTCCATCTTGCAGCTGTGGGCAGAGTCTTCTTAGAGGACTTGATTTTATAATGGGTTGTCCCTTCTCCAGATTCACAAGCTCCAAGGAAAATCTCCTCCTCTGACAGAACTTGATAATGACAACCTCAGCTTTGTCCAGATCTTCCACTGTAAGATTCTTAATCACAGATGTCCTCTTAAAGTTCCTCAGCCTTTCTTCCACAAATGATTTCTGTTGCTCTTTGGTGACCTCTGACTGTGGTAAACTTGAACACAATTCTCTCCTTTTCTTCACAAAGGACAGAAGCAAGTCCTTAAATTTTAACAGCCATGCCACTGACTTCTTAAGACGTGTCCAGGTGGAAAAATGTTTAAACATGCGAGTAACAGAATTTTCTCCAGCTTGCTCAACACTCACTGTGGCAACTGTTTTTACCTCAGGATCATCAGATGCAAGCAGACTGATGTCATCTGGGTAGACAGGCCATTCACTTCTAGATTGTAGAAGATACTGAGGCCCAGACAACCATTTTGTATTCTTCATAAAAACATCGACTTTCACTCCTCTTGAGGCCATATCTGCTGGATTACTGGCAGTGTCCACATATCTCCATTGCGAGGAAGATGAAACTCTTAAGATTTGTGAAACTCTGTTGGCCACAAAAACCTTGAATCTTGAAGTCTCACTCCTGATGTATTTAAGAACAGAAGCACTGTCTGTCCAAAACACAGAATCCAGAAGTTCCATCTGCAGCTCTTTCCTCCAGAGTACATCCAATCGACTGGCCATGGTTGCTGCAATGAGCTCCATTCTCGGGATGGTAAAGGATTTAAGAGGAGCGACACGAGCTTTTCCCATAACAAACGCACAGTGTCGTTCTGAACAAATGTTTTCAATCAGCAGGTAGGTCACTGTTCCATACCCATCCTCACTGGCATCACAGAAATGGTGCAACTGAGCACTCGTGATTTCTCCAAATCCATCAGGTTTCAGACAACGACTCACTTCAAACTTGCTCAATAGCTGGAGCTGCTGGAGCCATGTTAACCATCTTTTGGAAAACAGCTCTGGTACATTATCGTCCCAGCCGATTCCTTCCTGGCATAGATCTCTTAGGATTTTCTTAGCAGTCAAGACCACAGGACTTAGCATTCCAAGAGGATCATAGATAGAACTGACAATTGAAAGGATTCCTCTTCTGGTGAGCGGTCTGTCCTTGAGCACAATCTTGAACTTAAAAGAGTCTGATTTTATGCACCACTCCACGCCCAAAACTCGCTCGATCATTGAGGAATCCAATTCCATGTTCAACTCTTTCATTCCTGTGGCTCTGTGACTTTCAGGAATTGATTCCAGCACTCCAGGCTTGTTGGTGATCCACTTTTTGAGCAGAAATCCTCCTTTGGCACACAAAGAAACCAACTCGTGGTACATTAACACTGCTTCCTCATCAGTTTCAACGGACACAAGACAATCGTCCACATAAAAACAGTGCAACAACTTCTTCACAGCTTCCTCACTGTAGAGATGTCCAAAGTCATCCGCACACTTTCTGAGTGCAAACTTGGCACAACTTGGTGACGAAGTTGCCCCGAAGAGATGTACATTCATCCTGTATTCAGATGTTGGTTGTTCCAGATCACCTTTAGGCCACCAGAGAAATCTCAATAGATCTTTATCTTCAGCTGGAACCATGACTTGATGGAACATGGATTCAATATCTCCCATAATTACAACTGGCTCCTTCCTGAATCTTGTGATCACTCCTATTAAAGAGCTTGTAAGATCAGGTCCTTGTAAGAGTTGGGAGTTTAAAGATGTTCCATGATAACTCACTCCACAGTCAAACACAACTCTGAGTTTCTTCTTGGTCGGATGGTAAACACCATGGTGTGGTATATACCACAGCTTGCCATCATTGCGATTGATCTCCTCTTCCGGGACCTTTTCAGCATAACCTTTAGCCAGAAGCTCATTCATGAAGACTTTGTACTCAGTATGAAACACTGTGTCTCTCTCAAATCTCTTTTGTAGAAAGCGCAGACGTTGTTGAACAACTTTCTTATTGTTTGGCATACTGATACTGGCATTCCAAAAAGGTAATGCTATCTGGATATGACCACCCACATATTTGGCAGAGTTAGTCACCATTTCCAGAAATCTCTGATCCTCTCTTGACAATCCAACCTGCTCATCAACTTTGCTCTCAGGAAAGTCATTCTTGAACTGTTGCTGCCAAAGCTCCTCCAGCGTGACAACAGAAATTCTGTTGACTGTAACTTGTGGATGCTTCTGATCACCTGTAGCTTCACAGTTTCCTGAAAGTGGTCCATTGATGGTCCAGCCAAGCCTTGTCCTTACGGCATACGGTCCTCCATCAACACTACACACCACTTCCAGAGGTTCCAAGGCTTTGGGAATGTTCGTTCCAATCAGAAGCTCTATTCCTGCATTTATTTGAGGCAAGGTTATGCGTTTTAAATGTGCCCATCCTTCAATATCTCTTGGTGTTGTACTATTTCCTTTATGTACAGGCATGGACTCCTGTGTGTACACTTTTGGCAGTTCCAGAAATTCGTCACCACAAAGAGCGGCAACCTCCAGTCCTGATAAAGTGTTGCTGCTAACAACTCTTTCCTGGCCCATGGTTCTGAGGAGGATGTTTCCTTTCCTTCCCTCAAGGTGAAGTCTGCGCATCAGACTCTCAGTGCAGAAAACTGCTGTGCTCCCTTGGTCCAAAAAAGCATACGTTGTAATAATGTTGCTTCCTTTCTTTGACTTTACTTGGACAGGCACAATGGGCAGTTTACAGTCCTGGTCTCCAGCCCCTGTAAGACCACTCGACACCAGTGTGCTCACATGCGGCTGCATGTTCCTGTCGGTCTTTTCAGAAGGTGAACTTTCTTTGTGCAGGATGGTGGGATGTTTCTGGCTGCATTTGGAACAGGAAATCCTCTTACGGCAATCTTTACTGATGTGTCCTATACACAAGCAGCCAAAACAGATGCCATTTTCCTTTAAGAAGGTTATCTTCTTCTCATGAGCCATTTTTCCCAACTGTGCACAGACGTCCAACATGTGTCTTCCTCCACAACAAATACAGACGTTCCTTCCAACCTGATTATTTTTCATTTCCATTTCCGCAGGCTTAGGTGTACTCTCCACAACTTGCATAGTGGTGGCAAAGCTTGTTCCTTTATTTCCAGGTCTGCCTTGATACTTGGCTTTACTCATTCCTTTTGTTGGTAAAGAAAGCGGAGAATCTTGAATATTACCGAATACAGGATCAGTTAATATTCTTATTTGCTTCTCCAAAAAGTCTGCAATATCCATAAATTTGGCTCTTCTTTTATGCCTTTCTTGCAGGTCACAAACATGGCTTCTCCATTTGTCCCTAAATTTATACGGCAATTTTTTAATAATGTTCACCATATTAGAAGGCATGTCCAAATCACTCAGATGCTGCACCTCCTCCATTGCATTACAGCATCCCCTGAGGAACAAACTGTAGTTCTGAAGAGCTTTTACTTCCTCTGTTTTAATTGATGGCCATGAAAGTGCCTTGTCCAGATATGCAGCTGCGACCTTCTGTTCATCGCCATAGTGCTCCTTTAACAGTGATTTTGCCTTGCGATAACCACGATCTGAGTTCATTTGTTGACAGCTTCTCACCAATTCCTTTGCATGGCCTCTTGTGTATTGGCGTCTTTCAGGTTCCTTGATCTGATTTCTTTGATCCTGCTTGCGGCTGGCTTCTCCAGAATGCCGATTTTTGTTGACTAAAGATGTAGCGACTTCCACAGTCGCTACAGGCCGGGGATGGAGCCTGCCTGTTTGCCTGACGCGCTGACAAAGTTACGCAATAATGCGAGAGATGGAATTGTTTGCTCGTTTAATTAAAGTGCTTTGCGATTTTTACAGAGTAGTATCATCGGCTCCTGATTCAAACTCTTACAACATCACAGGCTCTAATATAACGAAGCGAACATGTAATGCAGCGGTCAACAAAACTACGGCTACCCAGCCCTCCTCGCTGTCAAAATCAAACCCAGTGAATGACAGACTGACAACGCCCATTTATGTCACCGCTAGCACCCACGTGACTCCCATAACAACCAAACAAATAAAAAACCCAGTGCTCATCAAAATCCAATACATTCAATTATGGCTCCTACAACCTTCAACATTTTCCCAACAACACAGTGTAACAGCATCACCAACTCATAACCTGTAGTAGAGAAACAAACATCCACCAATTGTTCTGTTATAAATCACATCATCAAATCACATGAAGAACTGTAATGCTGTAGAAAAAAAAATGCAAATGTTAGCGCTGTGCAGGTGTGTACACACTTTCTCACAGTAACTTCTGTGAGCAACACAAGCCCATGAATAACACCCCTGGTAGATTCACAAACACAGAAAGTGGCATTTAAAAGGTTAAACCATCACGCAACCTCGAATGTTGCTGTCATCTTTCTGCTCCTGTAAAAGGAAAAACATAAATTCATCCACCCTTTTATCCTGTCTAGGTGGAGATTAACCTTGAGTCGTGGTCAAGTCTTGTCAGCTTTTACCAGTCAATCAGTTTGTTTTTATTTCCATTTCATTCATTCATTCATTCATTCATTCATTCATCCATTCTTTCTTTCTTTGCTGATAGTGGAACCTATCGTCGCATTTAGTTTCCACTCTCAGCAAAATGACGTCATTCCAAAGAGAAAAAGAAGAACTTTAGATCGGATTACCTCGCTGAATCCTTTTTAGGCAGGGACTCTCATTTTCTAATTGTCCCAAATAAGCGGCTTTCTCCCGAGCCCATTTTAATGTGGAGAAACTCACTTGCAACAATTTTCTTGACGACGTGTAGCACTTTTAATTCCCGATGTGCAAATCTGCTTAAAGAAAAGAAATTCACAAACAAAAATTAGTGCACTGTTCAAAAAATAAAAATAAAATGAAAAATGACAAATAAAACTGAAAAACAAAAGAAAAAAAACCCCACAGAAGCCCGGTCTTAGGACTTGTCACAGAATATTCTTTCTCTTATAGGTGAGAAAACACCAAATCTAAAACTTGGTGCCATGGTAAAACTTTCCCCATACTTCAGAAACAAAAACAAAACAAAAACAAAAATCTGCTAGTTTCACTCATTTAAACTCTGGCTGCAGGATTCTGTTCACCCCTGCTATCATGTTCCCCAAAATAATACTAATTCAGTCGTCTATGTATCAGTTCTCAACCCACTCAATAAACCAAACAGGATGATGACTTAAAATTGTGTTTGATCTTCATTACGTGTGTGTGTGTGTGTGTGTGTGTGTCTGTGTTTTAGTTGGGTTAATACATTTTCTGTTTTTATGTATCCTTTTATGTACCTTCCCCCTTTTTTCTGAAACAAAACTCCGTTTACTCCAAATTTTGTTTCAAACATCTAAATGAAAAACTCTGTCATAGTCAGGCACAGCTAAACCCCAAATGCTTGCAGGTTACCATAGGCAACCACGCTGAGTGTTGTCAACCCCTTCTACAAATACCCTCTTTTAATGTGTAACGCTTTGTGTATGATTTTTTGTTATCTCTGGTGCATATTATCTGCATGTGTGGTGTCACCTTTCCATTTTTCTAACAGTACACTTGCATACCTCTGTGCTTGTCTTCCTCCCCCTTTTGTGGTGGGCTGGACACTGTGTCAACCCTCCACTTCCAGGCAGTCGCTTGTCTCCCCGGATGCTTTAACCCAATTTGATTCCCCAAAAATAAAATTTTTATTTGGTCTTAACCGCAAACACAAAAATCTTCTTGATTTTGTTGTTAATTATTTTCATCCACCACACTCCAAATTATGTTTTCTTTTGTGTCCAGCAGAGGAAGAAGGTGACCTGTAGCGTCACTGCTTCCCCCAGTTGGAGACAATTTCCCACTCACACTTCCACACTTTTTATTTTCTTTGTTTTCATGATTTTCTTTCTCTTTTTTTTTATTACCCCATTGTTTTACACCCACACATTAACCTGTTAACTCACTCCTCCAACCTCATTTTCCTTTCTGTCCAACAGCTCTCATACAGTCAGCAATCAAATTCTCCATTCATCCTTGAGTACTTGGTCACCTTTAAATGTCACTGTTAATTTTATCAATTTATTTATCATTAGTCCACTAATCCACTCTTTAATTTGCTTTATTTACTTTAGTTCATTTTCTCCTCTTTGATCACTACGATTTCTTAACTCTTATTATTTCACAGAAAATCAACTAATCTACTTTGTCTCCCTCTTTGTCATCAAGGAATTCACACACACTCACAGGCTGATCACTCGCCCCCACCTTTTTTCTCTCTCACACACACTCACAGGCTGGTCACTCGCCCCCACCTTTTCTTTCTCTCTCACACACACGCACATTTTACTCTTCGTTCGTTCCACCTGTGAACCCGCCCCTCGAGGCTGGCTCACACACACTTCATGCTTCTCCCAGTCCCATTCAAACTTTCTGCGAGACACTTCTGCTGATTCAGGACAACGCCCCAAGCGGCACACAAAGCGGGTGCCGTCCGCCCGTGCGCCTCACAAATTGTTCAAACATGCGCCACAGACTCGATACCGCAGTTTCTCTTCCCCGAAAAAATATAAAACCAAATTAAACCCACAATTGACTTCACAGTTTCCAACAATTCGCGACACGGCCTCTTGCCGCGATTTCTGCACACCACAAACACACACTTTTTAGACACGAATTCTTTTATTACTTCAATTGACTCCCGTACTTCAGACGAGACACAGACTCTAACTGCGCTTTCACACACACACGCAATCTACACACACTGCAATCAGTGGGCTGAGCCAAGCAGTCGTTCTCTCACTAACAAAGCAACTTGCCCCCACTCTCATGCAGGTTATCAACCACGACTAGGATCCAACACCTAGCTTTAGTTATTTAAGGAGCCACCAATCCCCAGGTTACCACCCTGGATCTCCTGCCCTCACAGGTCCTAGCCCCGCGTCCGAGACTAGGTGGGGTAACCAAACCCGTGACACGCGCAGCCCGTAGCTGGCGACGAAGCCTCTCAGCCCCGCTTTCTAACTAATAATAACATACGTTTCCTGCTGTAACGCACGGGGACGGATCAAACACCGCCACTTTTTTCCTAATAACTAAGACGGATGAAACACCGATTCTATTAATCCGTAACAAACGTCTCCTGCTTTAACGCACCGAGATATCCTTACGGGGCGCTAAACATCAACCTGAAGTTCTTATCAAAAGTCTCTTGCTTTAGTCGCTCACAGTACGCTAAACATCAACCTGAAGTTCTTAGCAAAAGTCTCTTGCTTTAGTCGCACTGAGACGGACGCTAGCCGCCTTTTCTCTACTGAGTGAATTTACACTGCGATACGTTCAACTTAGCGAACAGATAATTTAGGCTTTAAACAATATGCACGGTTCGAAAATAAACAGGTCGTGCTTACCTTTTAATCATGTGAGCTAGCTCTCTGTTCGCCTCGCTTCACGATCTCAGCTCTGCCAATTCGACTCTGGGCCTCGAGCGAATCCCGGCGGTTTCAGCACCAAAACTGTTACGAAATCAGTTTTACCCCGGTTCTTTTCATTCCTCGAGCGTCCAGAGATGGCACCGGACTCAGTAGTCATTTTCACAAAATCTTTTATTCATCTTTATTCATCTTCATTTAAGCATGCACTTCTAGAAGGGAAGATGAGGCCGGTGTCCCTCTGCAAAAATCTTCACCCCTTTGTTAGTTACAGCCAGCTTTATAGAGGTGACCCCATCATAAAACCCCCTACGGTGTGCTGCAAACTCTGTGTCTGTGTCTATGTGAGTGCTCGTGTGTGCGTGTGTGCGCATACCTGTGTGTATGTGTGTGCACATGAGTGAGTGTGCGTGTGGATGTGTGTGCGTGACAGTTAAAACACTGTGGGTGTAGGTGACTCCCTAGAGGTCATAAAACTCCTCTCACTTCCAGACCCCAGTTACAAATGTTGAGACCCCCACCCTAAAACATCCTCTGGGGAATTTCCACTCAGCATCACTTTCACAGTTCAACTGGGGGAGGGTCTCCTAAAATCTACTCCTAAGTTCAGACACAATCAACCTTTATTATAGTGAGGGCAGTGTCAGTATCTCTACAACAGTTCTACATTATATTTTAACACATTTCTAAACTCTAAATCAACTAAATATTCTACAATATCCACTTAGGATTGAGTGGGATGCATCTTGCATTGAAAAGACCTTGAGTCAATATATTTTACAGTATGTCACAATTTCAAATCCTTAGTTGTACCACTACCAATGAAAGGTTAATGGTGTTAGATTTAGTGTCTACTTTTGTTTATGTTTTCCGTGTTAATTATCTACCGGACAATGTGAGCCCCAAAACGCTCTTCAATATTATACTGTCAAAGTACATGTGTAGTATGGTGAAGAGAAAAAAAAAGCTAATCAAGCTAATCAGTGACATATGAGTCTATGAGTGACCTTCAAATCATTGAGTCAAGTCTATGATTTATACAGAACCTACACAAACCTCCTTTAAATGCAAGAAGTAGTTTACGTATTTGAATTGGTGTGAGAAAGGGTTTGAGATCTTCTGCCTCCACAAACAAAAGATCACTTTTTTGTTGTACACCAATAACGTCCGTCAGATATTCTACAATGCAGATTATTTTCTCTCTGTCTAGTGCCGGCAGGAGCCTTGTGAGTTCCTCTTCAATTTCCATCCCTGAAAAAGAATTAAGAGGAAACTGGATGGTGTAGGGAGACAACAAAAAGGCCTACCATGTTATAAAGTGGTAGTGGGTAATAATCCATCAGACTGTCAGCATTTACACACACACTTCTTTCTGTAGGGCAACGCAAGCAGTTAAGTCCAAGGTCAATGAGAAGTACTGAGTGATGCAACTCGAGCACAAAGTACAATCCAGAATCGTTAACAAGTATAACAGCTATCTTCCCAAAAAACCAAGCCATCATCAGTGTCATCTACAATGGAAACATAGCCTTTCACATACTTGGTACCTTTGTGGACAACTGCTGACACATGCAAAGTGGTCTGATTAGTGCAGCCGGCTTTTGCCACAGCTTCTTGAATGACAGCGTTGTAAAGATGATTGTAATCACTTGCTTCTCCAATGATTTGAACTGTAGGTGGAAACAATTGGCCCACTGAGAGGTAGGACTGCAGTAACTGATGCCGTTCTGTCAGAGTCTTGCATAAGTTGACGAAGTTGTGCACTGTTCTTGTACATGCTTTGAAATACGAGTGCTTGCTCTCAAACCTAAGGGTCCACAAACGAATGAGTGGTCCAAAGTGAAGGATAAGCTCTGCATAATGTAAAAAATAGTGATGTTTAGCTTTTAAAGCTTTGTCAGGAAACCTACTGTGTCTCAGATGTATATAGTCCTCTATCAGTATCTTTAGGTAGGCGATGTCATTGTGACTTATTTTGGGGGCACATACAATATCAACAATGTCTCTAAGTTTAAGGCATAACTGCCAAACCTCACTATCCACAGGATGTTTTATCTTTTCACCAATGTACAGAGGCAGAAGTCGTAGAAGACACCAGTTCTGTGCTGCTGAACCCCCCAGCCTCTGCCCTGTTTTCACCTCACATGGCTTACTTAAAGCATCACTTCCTACGTGTTTGAACTGTACAATTGCTCTGTTAACTGGTTGTATGTGAAATGCCCTTCCACTTGCACAAGGGTATCAATATATAGCAACAAGTCACTGGGAAACCATCTCCTGTCAAATAAATCCTGGCTCGAACATATGGCAGGTTACCCAGAGCACACATGGAAATAGTCAAGTGATTACAAAGAAGGGTCAACATTTAATCGAATTCACAACAGCAATTTGTTTAACTTTTTTCACCTTATCTAAATAATAACCAATTAAATTTTATCCTTTGAGTATTTTTCATCTCATCTTTACAGAATCTTTCCAAAACATTTTCAAACATTCAGATCTGTCTTTTATTTTCTTCTTGAAACATCATAAATGGTGAACTAAAAACCCGGAATATGGTTTGAAACATGTTTCAGCTGAAACTGGCATAACAGTGTGTGTGTGTGTGTGTGTGTGGTGTGTGTGGTGGTGTGTGTGGGTTTGTGTGTGTTGTGTGTTGTCAGGGTATCACTAGTTTGGTCATCATGTTTAGACTCATTCACTCCAACGTTATTAGGCCAAATCTTTAAAACTGTATGATTGCATACACATTTTCAATTCACTTCAATCGCACAAATAAGTATTTGCAGTATCTTATTTATTATGAAAATGTCATGCCTGATCATTTGTGCCTACACCACCAAAATGGGGGCAAAAGGGAGGAGATCATGTTTAATCGGTTATAAGAAAAGGTCAGAAATATAAGTGCCGACATGAGCAGTGTCCACAGAAACCTCTGAATCTCAGCTCAAAGCTCAAATAAACCATTTCTACAACCAGCAAACAAAGCAAAGACACCAAACTGTTAAAATAGCAGTGACATCACCACAATCTGTGGTCAGGTAATCCATGTTTTGATTGATGATTTCTGGAGTTAAATGTGAACCGAAGCATTTCGGGTTTTATATGCTATTAAATACTTTTAAATAAAATTAGGTGTGGAAAAAAAAATCAAAATTTCCTTTTTGAGTCACAGAACTTTGACATAGTAACATTTGCAGTAAGTCCTAAATGTTCACCTTTAAAGTGTTTGTGCTAATAACACCATGTGCAGTAAGACAGCATGGAGAACAGCACTGACTGGAGAGGCTTTGAACAGCTGACACACTCAGTTCAGTTCAACATATCAGACTTAAGAATGCACAAGCACCTAAAATCTATTCAATTAGTCTATCATCTGTGATATTATCATGTAAAATGATGATGTATCGTTCACCTCCATTGTTTTAAAACAAGTAGCCCTTAAGTATTTAATATTCATATGTTAAAAACACTGAAAATTGTCTGTTGTCTCACTGGCTGATAGTGCCCCACAGGCCTCAGTGTGAGCTTGATGCCATTATAATGTTACAGTTGTTTAATGTGTAGGTGCTCATGATATAGACCACAGGGTCTGTGTAGATACAGGTGGGACACAACACAGAAACTTGTCACTAACAGATGTTCCTCTCTCGTGATCAGTAACATCAGTTTTCACTGCAGTGATACAAAACCATGAATTACACCCGGATACTAAAACCCTCCCAAATCAAAACAGCTCACTGATGAGATCCTCTGCAGTGCCTCTCTTGGTTCTTTTAAAAATTCCTGCATGTGTGAGTTGCTGAAGCACACCCCGCCGTTCCCCCTTTTTGAAAACAAAGGAACGGTGGGACTGAGGCAATTTTACCTCAGGATGGCCAGTCACCGCATACCGGTGATTCAGCAAACTCACCGGAGGAATCCTGCCTGACAACGCCAAATTGTTGAGGAAAATTTAACAATAACCTGCACCCAGTGAGCTTGATTTGAAGCGGGTTTAATAAACACATTACAATGTGGAGAGAGCTTCCCAGTGAAACACCAGGACCATCTCTGAATTGTGGCCACCGCCCTTACATCTTATATACAGACACAGAGACAAAGAACATTCCACAAACTCTTACATGTTATTTTGAATCAGCAAGTGATACATCCTACACTTCCTCTATTCAACTGTAACTACACAAAGCAGCCATGAATGTCCAGCACACACGTGTGTGCGTGTGTAGAGAGAGAGAGCTCACAAAATTAGGTGGTGTTCTTCATTGTAATAGGAAAGGTAACATGGGTCCCCCACCGTTTCTCAAAGACTTGTTTCTGTAGTCTGAGTATGTAATTTGTTCCATCAGACAGACATGGATCCATATATTATATCTGGTTTTAACCATCTGATAGTTATGCATTTTAGGGCTGCAGTGAGTCATATATTTACCAAGTAAGTTTTGGCTTTGCAGTCAATATGTTCTGCAATCCTTCCCAACACTGCTGCTGTAGGACTTAGTGGAATATTTACCTTGGAAAATGTCTTTGAGAGCATCAAATATCTGCCTCCAGAATACACAGAGTTTAGGGCAGAGCCACAATATATGAGTGTGGTTGGCAGAGTGTGTCCCACAGTTCCTCCAGCATGAACTCAGATGTGTTGGACCCATCTTAGCAGTTATTTCTGGTGTTCTGTAGAATCTGGCACATTAATGCCCCCTTTATTTTTGGGCACTGCAGGATTTTGAGTCTAATTCTAGGCCACTGTTTAGTCCTACATGAAGTTAGAAATTCTTCAATACAGCTTGGACTCTCCACCATTTGACCCTTAGAACTGAAGAAGCTTCTCGGATGAGAGGTGAAACGTCTTCAAGTAACTCAAAGAAGTCCAGACGCTTTTCTTTCCAAGCTCCTTAGACTACGATGACCTGGATGACTGAGAACCTTCACAGACTTCTCCACACTTTAAATGCGCTCTAATGATGGGAACGTGTGGTAACATTCAGTCTTAACTGAAATAACATATCGCATCTATAAATGCGATTAAAATGTTTACCAAAGACTAACGTTTTTCATTCAGAACAAACAGCATATTTCAGGTTAGGGCTGCACAACTAGTTTGTCCAATATTAAAATGACAGTTGTTTGTCACAATTATTCACAGATTGTAGTGGCAAAATGTGTTTTGATTGCACTGTCATGTCAGAATACTGCTTTCACCTTTACTTTGTGCTACACTCATGTTAATTAATCTTCATAAATTAATGTTTGCAAACACAAAGTATAAAGTTTTCCACTCTGCTATTTGTACCTGCACAACAGATGTGAATAAAACTCAAACCTATACGAGCTCCTTCTCCGTTTCCCTGCAACATTTTGTATAGATCTAACTTTTTGCCACATAAATAACCTTCTGATGTGTTTACAGTAAATGTATTTGATAGTAGCTTATTTTGTAACTTTTAGTGGGCCTATGCAATGTTCCCTCTAAGCTGCGCACGTGCGCAATTAGGGACTTCAGGAAGCACACAGCTCCACTCCCCCCCATCATCCTGACTGACACCCCCATCACCTCTGTGGACTCGTTCCGCTTCCTGGGTACCAACATCACCCAGGACCTGAAGTGGGAGCCCACCATCACTTCCGTCATTAAAAAAGCCCAGCAGAGGATGTACTTCCTGAGGCAGCTGAAGAAATTCAACCTGCCAACACGGACGATGATGCAGTTCTACACTGCAATCATCGAGTCCATCCTCACCTCCTCCATCACTGTGTGGTACGCTGGAGCCACTATCAGGGACAAACAGAGACTGCAGGCGTGTTGTGCGCTCTGCTGAGAAGGTGATTGGCTGCAGACTCCCATCTCTGCAGGACCTGTACACCTCCAGGACACTGCGGCGTGCAGCTCGGATCTCAGCTGACCCTTCTCACCCTGGACACAGTCTGTTTGACCTGCTCCCCTCAGGCAGGAGGCTCCGGTCCATTCGCACCAGAACCTCTCGCCATAAGAACAGTTTCTTCCCCTCTGCTGTTGGACACATGAACAATAACCATATGACTGTTCCCACCACTAACACATGACCCTACGCTGTGTTCACTGCATCATTCCATGTTTGGCACTGATCACCACCTGCACTCATGTATATATCATGTATATATCTATCCACTTAGCACTTTTAATTCTTATTCTTATTTTTATATTTTTATGACAGTATGTTGCACTGAAGCACCGCAGCAATTTCCTAATGTTGTAAACCCCCTCAACATCTGGCAATAAACCCTTTCTGATTCTGATTCTGATTCTGATTCTGAATTGCGCACTGCTGGCACAGTCTCTGCGCACAGAAATTCTGCGTTGCGCACAAAAAAATCTAACCTGAATTGAAATTAAAATTAATACTTTAACAATGCTGTATTGCAGTGTTAGTGAGTGACTGGCTGCTCCCATATGGGAACGATGCCACCTTATCCCATAGTCCAGCCAATAATGCGTATATGCGCAGCCAATCAACGTTGTTGACAGGCTATGACAGCGTCCTTATGTGCCAACGCCGGTGTTTTAGCTGTCAAAGCGGCGTGGCTGATGTGGAGTGAAGCCATGTTAATGACAACGTGTACAACCATTGGAGATGTGAGCAGGACAGACGGAACAATTGACGGAAAAATTGGGGACTTTACACCAGTTTTTAAATCGTGTTGATAGGCCACGTAAAACCAGAGTTGTGATAAAAAAAAATGCAATGTTTGGTTTTCTTCCTGAATACTGGTTGTTTATATTTACTGCGGGAAGAAACGGTTAAATCGGCGTTTTATAAGAAAAAAGGCTCGAAAGCGCTCTCCACCTGTGAGCAAAAACAAACCCCACCCCCTCTGCCTTTCCTATTCGTCCAAAAAAGTACCATGTCGACCAATCAAAAAATGATATGGCAACGTGGCATCTAGTTGTTAAGAAACGGGGGAAGTTTTAGGAGTGACGGTGGTGTTTTGAGATGTGAGAGATTTGCGACGTTTAGCGCAAATCTTGTGTAGTTAGTGTGTAGTGTAGTCAGTAGTTTTGTTGTGTGCGTCAGAACAATGAGGCGACTGCTGAATGTTACAGGTGTTACAGGAGCAGTGCTTTAAGTGGGCTGGTACGCGCCGGTACTCAGTACCGCCACTTCTAAATATAGCTCTTGAGAGTACCGCCACCTCTCCATGCTCCCAGAACGTGCTTTTAGCGTACAGGTACTCTCATTTGCACATCGTTTGGCTGCACTGCCGCTTTTTCAGAGCGCCCTTCACAAGCACGCTTCCTAATTCGTCCCACCGAGAGCAGAGACTACATTACCCATACACCAATGTGTTTTACAAGTGAAAAGCGCATGCGTCGCTTTTGCCGTTGTCATGTCAACAACTCAACGTGGTCCGGAGAGGGTGTGTAAAACGCGCAAACAGCTGCTCGTTAAAATACAAAAACAATGAACACTTAATATGCTCTCCTGGCTTCAGACTCTGAGTAGTAAAAGAACAAGGTCAGAATCAGAGGACTCGCTGGCTGACACCCCACCAAGCCAGAATGATATCGCTGCAGGTCAGACGCAAGCTAATGAAAGCTGCACTAGTGCCGCAGCCGCGGACGACGGCACTTTTGGCAACGACGAGGACGAGAATGACACCATTTCTACCGATGACAACAGCCGCGTTAGCGAGCATGAGTGGCCAGAATGTTGGTCCCAAGCACAAGTCCGGTATTTCTCCACAAATTACAAGTGGCTGATCAGCAGAAATCAAAAGTTGGGTTGTAGTGTGTGTAGTCAAGTTTGTGCTCGCGTGGACATGCAGCAAGGGCAGAGAGTGTCGCAGGAGTGGAGTGGGTGCTTAATCTCGTCTTTTGGAAGGGACAAGGCTGCACAACAAAACTCACCACGAAAGAAAATAAAAGAGCACAGAGACTCAATTTATCACAAGAAAGCAGTTGAAATAAAAGAGAAGGCAACACAAAATACAATGCAAAAACACATTGAAGATATGAGAAAGGCTGACTACGCTTCAACTTGCAATGTGTTTAGAACAGCTTATAAGATTGGCAAGCATGGGCGTCCCTTTACAGACATGCCAATAGATGTCCAGTTGCAAGTCTTAAATGGTGTCAAGATGGGCAGAGTTTTGCACTCTAATAACTCATGTGCAAATATACTGGATCACATTGCAGCTGAAATGAAAAAGAAGGTAGTCAATGACATAGTGATGAATGAAAGAAAATTGTGTGTGCTCATTGATGAATCCACTACAATAAGTGGAAAGTCTGTGCTTGTCGTGTGCCTGCGGTCAGCTATTTCCAGTGAAAATCCAGACACAATATTTTTTGAACTGATTGAGCTGCAGGGGACCACAGCAAAGGACATCACTGAAGCACTGTTAGGATGTGTTCATAATAATGGCTTTGACCCTCACTACCTACAGCAACATTTGTTGGCATTTGCTTGTGATGGAGCCTCAGTGATGCTTGGGAGGAAAGCAGGAGTTGCTGCGCAGCTTTGTTCCAAATTCCCTTACCTGTTTGTCTGGCATTGTTCCAATCACAGACTGGAACTGGCAGTTTGTGATGTTTTGAAGGAGGTAGGAGGAATCAACCACTTTAAAATATTCTTAGATCAGCTTTACTCCCTCTACCATGCATCACCAAAAAACCAAAGGGAGTTAACCGAGAGTGCTCACAATGTTGGACAACGTCTCCTTGTGATAGGCCGTGTTTTATCAGTGCGTTGGGTTGCTTCAAGTGAGAGAACAGTGAAAGCAGTATGGGAGAACTACCAAGCTCTGCAGGTACACTTTACAAGTGCTGCTGCTGATACCAGCAGGGACTCAAGAGAGAGAGCAAAATACAAAGGACTCAATGATGTTCTCACTACTGTTTCTTTTGTGGTCAATCTTGGCATCATGTATGACACTTTCACAGAACTCAGTGACCTCTCAAGAATGCTCCAGAGATGGGACATGACTTTGGATCAAGCCGACAGGCAGCTGGACCGACAAATCCGGGTGTTTGAGTCAATGGTATCCACACCTGGTCCCACACAAACTGCCATTGAAGCTGAAAAGGAGAAAATCTTCAGAAATGTATGCCTGCATGAAAATCAGAGGGTTATAAAAATCAACCATGGCCAATTTTTCCGTAGCCTGGCTGAAAATGTTAAGTGCAGGATGACTCCAACAACTTCCTCGCATGTCAGTAAAACCTCATCTGAAAAGACAGATAGTCACCTCCTCTCAGACATCAAGGTCCTCCAGTCTGACTCCTGGCCTGCATCTCTAGATATTCAATATGGGGATGCAGCGGTCAGACGTTTATGTCAGAGATTCAGAGTTGGGGAGAGGGAAAGTGTCCTAGGATTTAGGGAGTATAAAGACCTTAAAGCTTCCAAGACACCAGCAGCCCTGAAGCCGCTTCTTACAGCTGTCCACACCATTGCAGTATCAACAAGTGAATGCGAGCGAGCTTTCAGCTCAATGAATGATACTTTGACAGATAAAAGAAACTCTCTCAACATCAAAAGGCTTTCAAATATGATTTTCCTGAAATCCAACGGACCACCCTTGGATCAGTTTAACACACAAACATATGTGCAGACATGGCTGGCACTAGGGAGGAGAAGTGCAGCATCCACAAACTGCGAAGCCCAAAGTGAAAGGAAAGTGGAGCCCAAAACGTGCTGGAGCCTTTTCTAGGTAAAATGATTTGTACAGTATTTCTCATTTTTCATTTGGTGTACTGTGATTGTATTTTGCTGAATCTGCTTTTGTATATTTTTCAGGGGTAAAGAAATGAACCATCTTCAAGACTCAAGATTATGTTCTACTGTTCTATGGTTATTATGTTTGGGTTGCTTCAAGTGAGAGAACAGTGAAAGTAGTATGGGAGAACTACCAAGCTCTGCAGGTACACTTTACAAGTGCTGCTGCTGATACCAGCAGTGACTCAAGAGAGAGCAAAATACAAATTAGTTTATAATTTATTTTATGTACATTTTGTTAAAAAAAAAATTCAATACCTTTTTGCACATTTTATTTATGTTCAGTAGCTCTTTCTAGCTCAAGCAAATCCACAAACTAATAAAATGATTTATTATTTTGTATAAGGTTGTCTGTTGACTGTTGTATATAAAACCCATTCAATATAGTTGTTGTTACCTCAGGGGAGGCGGAAAAAAAATAGAGTACCGGCACCTCTTCTGGGCCACTTAAAGCACTGTACAGGAGTGATACATCTGCTGCTGTCAGGCCTGCAGGTATCAGGCTGTTGTTCTCCTTTATCTCATAGTGGACAGAAATTATTTTTTGGAGTGGCACAAATAATTTGTGTGGCATCAGATTTGATGCAGAACAGCTGATTGTTCTGTAAATAGTTTGAAATGTTTATTTAAAAATGCCTTGGCTGCATTTAAAAAAATAGCTGCAAAAAACGTTGTTTGCCAAACTGAGTTACTTTTTTGAAGAAGTAACTATATAATTAATTGCCCAGCATTGGTCATTATATGCTGTATTTTGGAGACAGAGAGTTACAGGACTCTCTCCCAGACCACAGACTCATAATACAAGTCAGAGCTGTATAAAAGAAAAAAAAGAAAAGAAAGAAAGTTGTGTTTTCGAAATTGGAGTTCAAGTTATTTTTACTTCCAATAGTGTTAACATACTACACAGGTCATGAACAAGATTTCTTTTACATTTTCATAAATGGGCTAAAGCAGTTAATTAAAAGTAGTCTAACATAAATGTAAACGCTGTAATTTGATTATTTTAATAAACCATGAAACTTGGATGGATTCGATGCCGGCGTGACCACAGTGCACACGTCTGATGTCGCTCATTGGTCCAAGGGATCGCTCAGGGAGTTTGTCTGTTCGCTCAGACACGTGAAAAATTAGAGGGAACATTGGGCCTCTGACATTCAGTACCCAGTTATTAAAATGTTAAGTGTAAATCATCCCCAGCCCACAATAGCAGCTGAATTTACTACGATTTCAGATCTTTTTACACGTCAATAAGAAACCACCGATGTGTAAAACAGGCTGACAACACAATGACGTAAACCACACTGCTGCAACTGTGCAGCTCTCAGGTTTGATCTATTGTTTCTCTGTGTGGCCAGCAGGGGGAGGTGTTTTGCTGTTTTTTTTTTAAATATTAATGAAAACATTTTTCATGAAAGTTGCAAATTTGTTATCTGTTTTTATGACATTTTTCACTGTGGATTACAACAACATCAACATTAGAAAATGAAATACATTTATAGTAGGTGATCATTAATCAGTATTATTGGCACTATTAAAGGGCCCCAAAAATCAAACTTTGCTTAGGGCACCACGGAGGGCCAACCCTTTTTACACTTCAACAATTGTACACAAAATACAATCATCCATCCTTCGATCTATTTATTTTCTTCCGCTTATATGATTCAGCATCACAGGGAAGCTGGATCCCAGTTGTTTTTCACAGAGGGCCAAGCAGTGGAGGGAGCTGCCGACCTCCCAGCAATACATGTAAAAGCTTTATTTTACACTGACTCTGGTCATCTTTATCTATCATAAAAATTTGCTTCACGATCTGAAACACGTAAGTGCGGCAAATATGCAAATAGCTAAGAAATCAGGATGGGCTAAATCGTTTCTTACTGCACTTCTGTTAGGCGACTGAATAAAAACACAAAGTCAGCAGTCTGGCTATGAATGTCTTTAATGTTTCCCAGATCAGAATCACAGCATACAGTGTATAATAACTTCTAAAGTAAACAGAAATATCATCACCTCATTTATTTATATAATTTTACTTTACTTTTTTTAATAATCATCTTTTTTTTATTCCATTATTTAACATTTTTCTTCATCTCAAGTCTCGAGTTTCTGAGTTCAACAAAGAAAGTAGAAAGAAGACAACAGGTGCAGATTTGCAATGGACACCAAGCTGAGGGTTTCTCTGTGGGTGTCACTGTCTCTGTGCACGTTTGACACTGTGGACGTGACACAGGATCATCCAATCATGAAGTTTTGCTTTGCTTTGCTAAATCCAGCAGTTATACCACAGAAAGGACAAAGTGTGGCTCTAACAGCTGTTGAACACACACAGACTGTGATGTACTCCCCACGTCACCCATCGCTCTGCACTTTTCCAGCATCCAACTGTTTTTCTGCTACATGACATCACTGCAGGAGAAAAACAACGGACGGACAGACAGCACAGTGTGACACGAGCAGGTCAGACCACCTGTGTGATCTCATGAGTCTGTGAGGATATGAGGCATCTTATGGTATCAAAGCCCTGGAGTCTGTCAAACATGGCTACATGTAAACACTGCTACATGTTAGGTGAGCTAACATTTAACTGACTGCACTTTTTTCAGTCTCAGTTTAGGTCATTTATGTCCTTACTGCGAATCACTGAAAGGCAAAGCTGGCTTTTATCGCTCTGATGTTACGCACATCATGCAGCACAGATTCATCTCTGATCACAAGACTCATATTTCAAAATAAAAGCGAGCTAAGGCTTGAAAAGAGGACGACGATTTTATGATAATAGCAGAGAAAAGAGCAACGAAAGGATTTAAAACTTGATGAAAATGTTTTTTCTCACTGAAAACTAGCAAATCCTAATAAACAGCATGACTGGCCCTCTGCTGTGAGGGGGCTTCAGTGGAGATGACTTCTGCTACAGCGACCTTCCTGCTACAGGATGGTCACATGATAACGATCAACGTTGTGACAAAAATAAAATAAATGTTGAAAAAACAAAGACAAAACTGATCGGTGGTAAGGATGAACTCATTTGAAACCTCAAGCTAACGGCCATTTTTTTCTTCTCATTACAAACTGCACCTGTTGTCTTTTGTCATCACAAAATAAGCATATCATTCATTCACTCCAAAAAAACCAAAAAACAAAACATAAAATAAACAAGAAACTTAATATTTACAAATATTTTGTCTGTTTTTTTTTTCTTACACTTAAAAATGTACAGTTCTGATGTTCCAGATGTTTCGTCTCCATCCGTCTCCCAGATTGGTATTTTCTTCTCTGTCCAGTGACCTCAGAGTGAGCGCTGAATGTGCCACAATGGCGCCCTCTAGTGTTAGCTTATAAAACAGACAAGGAGAAAGAACAGAGCCGAATGAAAGGACTCGTTTGTGTTCTGTCCTCTGCTGTAGCTGTGTGGTGCTGAGGTTAACTACACAACCCCTCGCCGCCTCCTTATACACAGGAGTGAGTACAAAAGGGTTCGTACGGACGCATCAGCCGGCCGTCCTTCTGCTCGACACTGTTAGCTGAAAGATGATCGGATCATCCTCTGTCCTGTATTTAAGGCTGAGAGTCTTTGTCCAGTCTCTTTTCCACAGCTACTGTCCACAGCACTGATCCACCTGCAGCACAGCCCCAGTCAGTTGTTTTATGATTTACATTGTGCACGTTTCCCTTCCAGTGAGCTTACAAAACCTCTGACAGGAGAAGTCAGGCATGTGTTTCCCCCACCTCCCCTTTTAGGCAGTAATAAAATAGAAAACAAACAATCAAACAGGCTAAAGCTAGAGCACAAGCAAAGACAGCACCGGTGACTAAGTTCTCCCATACTGGACGTACGCTACCACGTGGGCTCAAACAGCAGCACATCAGCTCAGTTTACATACTGTTGACATCTTCATCAGAGGATCAGCAGGGAGCGCTGCTGAGCTGCAGTCGTCTCCACCAGAGTGACGGAGCAGGAATCACAAACAGCACAAACCCACCGTGTTGTTTCTACCCTGTTCAGGAGATCTGAGCCCCCATCCCTTTTTTTCATGTTGCAGCTCTGCACTGCAGGCCCTGAACGCCTCCCGGTTACCCTCAGTGTGCTTAGAGTTTAATTTACAACCGACGAGCTCACAGATCATCTGCAGGCAGGTGAACGAACCCTTAATGTGAGGATAATAGCAGAGCTGACCTGAGGTCAGAAATAGTCAGGAACGGTGTCGACACAGTGAAGTCAGGTGTTTGGGAATTTGTCTGATTATCAGTTTGGGGGGGGTCGGTGTTAAATAACAAAGGTGGTGTAGGATGGAGAGAGGAGGAGGGAGGGAGCGGTGATGATATGGAGGAAGGTGATTGGTTAAGCAGCAGGAAGGAGCTCATGCTGGAGTCTGAGTTTTTACTGTTGGCCTTTTTCTGCTTTTTGTTTATTGTTGTCTGACGCGGGCCCGCCTACGCTTGAGTGATGCAGATGTGATATCACACTCACACAGCGACAGCAGCTCTGACACACACACACACACACACACACACACACACACACACACACACACACACACACACATGTGCCAGACATAAGGGGGTCAGACAGGAGCAGCATCAGTCTCTGCTCTGTTTTGTTAATAACGTAGAAAAATAATTTTGTACAATCAAGCTACATCGACGGACGCTTTACCTCACGTACCCTAAAATGAAAAAGTAGTGACAGTAAGATGAAGGCTGCACATGACACCATGACTGAGTTCACAGCTGTTGCTTTGATTCTAACGTTTAAGACTTTTGGCATCGACTCCGTTTTAATAAATGAGTGCTGGGAGGCGTCGTTTGACTTCAGGAGCTCCTGCGATGCTCTTACTCTGCGGGAGAAAACCAAAAACCAAAAGTAGCAAACATGGGGCGATATGACTCGTTTAGATTTTGGAAAACGTGCATCGACAGGTACAGTGTCCTTTTCCCCGCGTCTTTAAAAATAATTCATGCATAGATCCCCCACTGAGAAAACCCTTTTATATACTTTCTCCTTTGTACACATTTTATATAGAACTATATATAATATCATTTCTCTATATCTATATTTTCAGAAAAATTCTTTCCACACAATAAAAAACAACAATTAAACAAATGCTTCAAACAAAACAACAAAAGAAGAGAAGATGAAAGAAAGAAAAACACGACTGAGGCCAGTTTGGCACTTTGTCACAAGAACATGACAGAACTCTGTTAGTTGACGGTAAATAGCGATACTCTATTTTTCTTTCGATTTTCTTCTCCCTCGATGAGAAATGAAACAGAGCAGTACTTACTTGGCACCTAAAAATGCTGGTAGAATGAAAGATATCAGTGTTTTCATACTTATATGTTTAGTGTACGCCTCCCCCCTCCAAACTGCTCAGCAGATCGGGAATTTTTAGACAAGAGCAGGAGGGAGGCGTGTCAAATGAGAGGAAGAGAGCAGTAGTAAAACACGGATGTAGAAAAGAGAAGCATAATGTGCACATAACACACAGGAGATGGAAAAAGAGACGACGCCAACGTAAAAAAGAGAAAACAGCGAGGAGCGAGAGAGCATTCGTCCCTTTGACAAATGTTGGAGGTCTTGAGCCTGGAAACAGCAGACTGTCTTTGAAAACAGTATCTTTGAAAGATCTGAGTCACCCACCCCAAACTGCTCATCTGCTGCTGTACACTTCAGTTGCACCTCCACATGCCACCAGTGGAGGGAGCTGCCAAGTCTTACAGCACATGACGCAGCAGGTGTAGTTGCTTTTGGAGAAAGAAGAGAATAAGAGGACAGAACGAAGGCCCACGTCGAGAGGCCTCCCTTCCAGAGCGGTAGCAGAGCCAGTGTTCCTGGTCCCTAGGTGGCGCTGTGTCGGGCCTGTCCCTACTATACCCTGGTGGTGGAGTGGGGGTGGGGCAGGGTGTTGTTGTGGCCGGTGGAGGGGAATGTGTTGAAGGCGTGAAGAGGCTGCATGCTGGTGATGGTGCTGGGGATCATGGTGATGGTGTTTGGCGTCATCAGCGGCACGTCGTCGGGGGCGCGGCGCAGCGCCAGGGTGTAGTCGGGAGGGCAGGCGGGCCGCAGGATGTCGTGGGGTCGCAGGGGCTCCATGTCGTGGTGAGCGTCGTGCTCCGAGTGCTTCATCTGCAGGGACATGATCTCCTCCTCCTGGCTGTGAGCCAGGTCGTTGGCGGGGCCGCCCCGCTGAGGGGACAGCCGGTGCCGGCGCATCTCGTGCCGCTTGTCACGCTTGTAGTAAAGGGCAGCGAAGGCCAGGATGTTGAGGAAGAGGAGCGACGCTCCAACTGCAACTGTCACGCTCAGTTCGGTGGAGTAGTCGCGGGTGTCTCCGGGAAAGAGGTCCTGGGGCGGGCGCTCTGAGCCCTCGGGCTCGGGATCTGACGGGAAGGTAGGGTAAGGATGACGAGTGGTTCGAGGCCTCGTGGTGCCGGGGTCACGGCCTGCAGGGGAGCGTGTAGTGGTGGGAAAGAGCACGTCGTGCAGGCTGTGAAGATGAGGGACTAATTCCAGCCAAAAGGCCACTTTGTTAGCTCTGTAGTTGTCTCTGACACGAGGTTTCAAACCGATGTGAAGGTACTGCTTGTCCTTCGAGTTGAACTTGGTCCAGATGACCTCCTCGAAGCGGTTGGGCTTGGTATGAATGAACTTGGTGTCCTGAGGGACGGGCAGGTTGGGGTCCCTGGTGGAGCATAAAGGTTAAACGTTTCAGTTCAAAGTTATATTCAGTCTCCATTATAAGTAACATGTGGCATCAATACACTGAATACAGACAGGAGGCCCATTCTCTGTGCAACCTTTCAACTATCTAAGACCAACCGGCTGCTCTGGGATCTGGATGCTTTTGGTGAACCAGTATGTTCAATTCTTCAAAGCCACACAGGAATTAAACTAGCAACCTAGATTCAAGTATTCAAGATGACTAGAAGGCTATCAGAGAACATACAGTAACGTGTACAGTTTACACTACTACAACATGAGGCCTACCCAGTCTTTGCGAAGTTAGTCCAGTAAGTCATGACCACAGCGCTCAGCATCACATCGTTCTTGGAGAAGTTGCACGGGAACAGGTCCGTGGCACCGATCATCGGTACGCCGAACACGTAAGGTATCTCGTCTCCGTGCGCGGCGTCGGCCCACTCGGGCCGCGTCTCGGTCTGGCAGTGGTGGTAGAACGTGTAAAAGTAAACTGGGGACTGAAACTCAGCATGGAGTTTGGCAGTGGCCACAGCTGGTGCCACCCACTGGTGGTCCGTAAACAGGGCCAACAGAGTCTTCCGCCGCATGTCGCCGTTGTCCCTGTCCACCCAGTCTGTGTACATGAACTTAATGGTCTCCCTCAGGATGTCTTTGCCTGGTGAAGAAGCACAGGAGGGGACAAAAGGAGGGGGAAGAAAGATAAAAGTGAAAAACTGCTAAGAGTAAAGTAACAGCAGTGCGAGACATTTTTTAAGAGATCGGTCTGATCAAAAGATATGAAACCAAAGCAAATGTTGGTGAGATGAACCAAGAGCCAGGAAGCGAGTGAGAAATCTAGAGAGGAAAAAAAAAAGTCTTTCAGATAACAGAACGAGTGACAGGCAGCAGAGAGGAAGCATGACTGCATTATCCAAACATGTCTGTACTGTGACTGTGGTCCGGCTGTGACGGGTTCGCAGGCCGATCTGTCAGAAACAGCGACGCTGAGATTGGGAGCCGACTACCTGGGGGATGATAGCATTACTGCCCACAGAGCCTCAAAGGTTAAGGCGCAGACACGCCGTGATGTGGATGAGTGGCTCTCTTTAGCACGCTTGTCTTGTTTGATGCACTTCACTGGGCTCACATGTTACTGATTCCATTCTTTACTCGCATGTTTTAAACGCTTAAAGCAGTTTCACAGGTTTTTATATTCTTTTGAAAATTCATGTGAACTCAAGCTGTCAGAACTGTAATGTAAGCTTTGATATGTCATTTTGACGATTATCTGTTTATTTTAATGAATACAGTAAACAGAAAAAAACTAACAGATCAACAAACGCAGCTCCTAATAAGACAAAACCTGATGATGCTGCAAAATGCAGTTGAGTGAGAGGAGGCTGTAAAATGGAATAACTGAAAAAGTGGCAGTGTACAGAGGTGGCGTCCTCACCCTCTGGGTATCCGTAGAGGTTGTCAACAAAGTTGGAGATGGTGTAGTCGAACGCCGCAGCTGAGATGCCGTCGTTGTCCTCACTGTCGTCCACAAACTTCAGCCCCTCTCCCTGGTTCACTCCTATCAGGATGTCATAGTTGAGGAACTCCCCCTGGTGGAGCAAATGAGGAAGAACATGCTGATTCAAGCACTTTTTAAGCACATTCAAGGTAGATTTTCAAGCTTTTCCAGCACATTACCAAAAACAGATGAAAGCATGTTTCACTTTCACTAACAGAGGCGAGGCTGCCGGATACTGGTGCCACCAGGCCCTCTGACCACCACCAGTAGGCAACGGGTGAAGTGTCTTACCCAAGGACACAACGACCAAGACTGTCCAAGCCGGGGCTCAAACCAGCAACCTTCCGATTACAAGGCGAACCCCCAACTCTTGAGCCACGATCGCCCAGTGGGGACATTTCATTTTCCAGCAGGAAGCGCCCCCTTTTTGTTAAACCCTTTAGATCAGGGGTCGGCAACCGCACGCGGCTCTTTAGTCCTTATGGTGCGGCTCTGCGTGGTTTGTGAAAATAAATTAGTATTTAGCTGAAGTGTATTTTATTTATGTTAGTTCTTTTTTTTACTTGTAGTTCTAAATTGGAAGATTATTGTGGTTTTGCAATATACAAATATACAAATAAAACACTGAAATTTTAAGTTAAGTTTGAAAACAGTTAAAAAAAAAATAGGGCTTTGGAGTTGACGTCACGCCGCAGTGCATTGTGGGATCGCGGCGCCATGTCAGTAGGCCAGAAAGCAAAACAAGCACACAGTGTTGGAGTGTTGGATTCGGGACTGCCAGAACCATGCTCAAAATCAGCGCAAAAGACAAAGGGCTGTATCGCGACCGATTGTGCAAGACGCCAAGAGACGGTACTTTGAAAAAATTGTTATGGGCGCCAACCACTGTGACCTCGTTGTGTGGACACAGAGAGACCTTGCTGTGATTCGCGTCTTCCCTGCTGTGGATTTCTGGAAACCGCGCTTAAAGCAAGCACAAGACTTCTTTCGTAAAGTGTGCCTTCCTGAACTTGTTGGGAAATACTTCTCGAAACAACGTGCTGCTCTAAATAGCCTGTAATGTTTCATGTTGTGGTTAAAGATTGATGACAGCTGTGTGGTGCGATGTAAATAGTTTGCATTTCATTTTTATGTGTTTGCTGTGTACATGTGAATAGATCTAAAGAAAAACAAACAAATATACTATTCTTTTTTGTTTTATTAAAACAACTTCACACAAAGTACAACTATTTACAATGTACTGTACATCCAAAAAAACAGCTTTAAGAATACTCAACAGTAGCAAGTGTCATTTGGCCCTGGTTTGACAACAACACTGGGGCACATATTAACAAAAACACAGCAAACCTTAACGATCTTATCAATCGTCACATGATAAGAGTAATCGGATTGGCATTGTAGTGTGTAACATTTTGAACTTGTTGCGCAAACTACCTGTTACTCGCTCAACGTGAATTCTCAGGTGGGCAATTGCTCTCGTTTGTTCAACGTCCCTTGCATCAAGTTGACAGTAGCCTTTTGTGAAAGCTGGAATCTTGACCTGCGCACACATCATTCCTGCAGCATCTCTGATGTCAAAGCCTCTGTCAGCCAATACTACGTCCCCTGGTAACAGCTTTTGAAGAATGCCACATCTCTCTGTGATGTGTTTATCTGATGCACGACCCCCCCATCCCCTGGAAATGAAAGAAATGGCTCCATGGGGTGTAATCCCGATGAGGTATTTTATGGTGTGTGTACCCTTGTAATGAGAGTGTTTGTGCGCGTGCCTTTAAATTAGATGGTCTTTCTGTTCGAATCTCAAAACAGTCAACAATGATGGCTACTCGTTTTCCAAAAGTTTCAGTAAACTGTGGAGGCATTGTCGCCTGCAGACAGTGCCTCTCAGGCCAGTGCACCAGTGCTCCTAAGCGGGCATACAAAACATCAATGGTATCGGTGAAGACAGAAGACAGTGTTTTGTGGGACACATCGAATAGATGAAAAGATGCTGGACTGGAAGATCAAGTCTCAGACGCATTAGTGTGAGTAAGAGCATTTGGAAACCTGTCAGTTTCTTCGATATTGGCAGGAAATCTTTGACAGTGTTGAAGAGGGACATTAAGACAGCATAACAATGTAGTCCAGTGTAATATCTTACTTTTTCGGTATCGTCCTTTAAGAAAGTTTCATTCAGCTCTGTCTTTTGCAACTGTGCTCGAAGCAGTCTGTTCTCCTCCAACAGCCGGTTTATTTCTGCTCTGCCCTGTTGACTGCACACACAATCCTTCGTCTGCCCTTCAGCTTCCGTGACGCTGTCACTCCCATCACCACTGTCCACATTTGCAGCTGGTACGTCAACCTCCACTTGTCCAACACAATTGCTGTCCACTGCCTCCATGACATGTTTATTTTGTTGTTGTTCTTCTGTCAGACCTTCATCGATCATCAAGCCTGTAAGATAAAAATAGTGCATATACATAAGGTTAATGTACACCAATATTCCAATGACAGGTGTGTGATTCATCTTTAAGTTATGTGTGGATTAGTGTACCATAAGAGCAATTTAGTATGTTTTTGGAGGGGGGGGGGGGTGTTTACCTGCAATGGGTGCTCTTTTTCGCTTCTGTTGCATACGCCTTGCGTGCCGGTCCGAGTCTGACACAGGTTTGTCGTCGTGCCCCAGTGTTGGTGCCCAGTCTGGATTTGTTACATCCATTTCATATGCTGGTTTGCCTGAAATAATGCCAAATCAAAAGCTACTCAGTCGACATGACGTGGTTGTGCAGCATCACACGTTAGCATGTTTTATCTCATTATCTATGACCGCAGCGCATTGAGAAAAAACACTAAAAGCCTTTTAATAGTGATATGAATTAATTTAGAACTCACCGGAGAGAAAATGCCGCGAGCAAACCAACAAAAAGCTGGAGATTGCACGGAACTCGATATCCGCTCGTCTCACCGCTGCAATCCATGCCTGGCGTCTTTGTTTGGTGATATCGGATACATGGGATCCCTCACGTCGCCGCCAGGATGGAAAACGATGAAAAGAGCCCATTATCCAGTTTCTTGCCTTCACGATCGTGAGATCTAACGTTGCAACCGAATACACAACACGTACGAACCATAGCTGAAGCTGTCATGGCGGCGGGGGGCGTGGCCCGCCTCCTGTGACATCACGCTCCAAAGCGACAATCTCATTGGCTTAGGGAGTGATGATGTCATAGATCTTAAGAATCCTTTGATGTTTTTCTTTAAATAGGGGTGAGCAACAGCAAGTTTCAGTTCGTTTCAGCAGCAGCATCAGAAACCATCCACGAGCTGAGAAACCATCCTGGAGAAAAAAGCGCTCCTGGAAAAGTAAGAAAGTACGTAAAGAAGAAATGGTTCCACTTGTTCCAGAGGAGAGACGCTACGGCTTCCTCACCTGATGTAGCCTCGTCTTGCTCCACCTCTGTTAACCCCACCAACCAGTCCCGGCAGTTGATTGTCCCCTCCTGAGCCTGGTTCTGCCGGAGGTTTGTCCTCGTTTACAGGCAGTTTTTCCTCCCCACTGTCACCAAGTGGAGAGGAAACCAGTCCAACACTGGTCTCTCAATCTCCCGTTGGAGAGCCAAAGATGCATGCTGACGTGAGGAGTCGTGCGTAAAACGACGAATTTTGCACATTTTACATTTAAACGCCACCAAAGATGTTTTAAATGGATGAGGAATCATCCACTTAAAACATCTTTGCGAGTCGTTTTGTTGTGATCGTCTAACCAAGCATGCTGACGTGAGGAGTCACGATCGCGAGGAATTTTGTGCATTTTACATTTAAACGCAACCAAAGATGTTTTAAATGGATGAGGAATCATCCACTTAAAACATCTTTGCGAGTCATTTTTTTGTGATCGTCTAACCAAGCATGCTGACGTGAGGAGTCATGCGTAAACGAGGAATTTTGCGCATTTTACATTTAAACGCCACCAAAGATGTTTTAAATGGATGAGGAATCATCCATTTAAAACATCTTTGCGAGTCATTTTTTTGTGATCGTCTAACCAAGCATGCTGACGTGAGGAGTCCTGCGTAAAACGAGGAATTTTGCGCATTTTACATTTAAACGCAACCAAAGATGTTTTAAATGGATGAGGAATCATCCACTTAAAACATCTTTGCGAGTCATTTTTTTGTGATCGTCTAACCATGCATGCTGACGTGAGGAGTCCTGCGTAAAACGAGGAATTTTGCGCATTTTACATTTAAACGCCACCAAAGATGTTTTAAATGGATGAGGAATCATCCACTTAAAACATCTTTGCGAGTCATTTTTTTGTGATCGTCTAACCAAGCATGCTGACGTGAGGAGTCACGATCGTGAGGAATTTTGCGCATTTTACATTTAAACGCAACCAAAGATGTTTTAAATGGATGAGGAATCATCCACTTAAAACATCTTTGCGAGTCGTTTTGTTGTGATCGTCTAACCAAGCATGCTGACGTGAGGAGTCACGATCGCGAGGAATTTTGCGCATTTTACATTTAAACGCAACCAAAGATGTTTTAAATGGATGATTCCTCATCTATTTAAAACATCTTTGCGAGTCATTTCTTTGTGATCGTCTAACCAAGCATGCTGACGTGAGGAGTCACGATCGTGAGGAATTTTGCGCATTTTACATTTAAACGCAACCAAAGATGTTTTAAATGGATGAGGAATCATCCATTTAAAACATCTTTGCGAGTCATTTTTTTGTGATCGTCTAACCAAGCATGCTGACGTGAGGAGTCACGATCGCGAGGAATTTTGTGCATTTTACATTTAAACGCAACCAAAGATGTTTTAAATGGATGATTCCTCATCCATTTAAAACATCTTTGCGAGTCATTTTTTTGTGATCGTCTAACCAAGCATGCTGACGTGAGGAGTCACGATCGTGAGGAATTTTGCGCATTTTACATTTAAACGCAACCAAAGATGTTTTAAATGGATGAGGAATCATCCACTTAAAACATCTTTGCGAGTCATTTTTTTGTGATCGTCTAACCAAGCATGCTGACGTGAGGAGTCACGATCGTGAGGAATTTTGCGCATTTTACATTTAAACGCAACCAAAGATGTTTTAAATGGATGAGGAATCATCCACTTAAAACATCTTTGCGAGTCATTTTTTTGTGATCGTCTAACCAAGCATGCTGACGTGAGGAGTCACGATCGCGAGGAATTTTGCGCATTTTACATTTAAACGCAACCAAAGATGTTTTAAATGGATGAGGAATCATCCACTTAAAACATATTTGCAAGTCGTTTTAATGTTGTCGGGTAACCAAGCATGCTGACGTGAGGAGTCACGATCACGATGAATTTTGCCCATTTTACATTTAAACTCCACCAAAGATGTGTTAAATGGATGAGGAATCATCCATTTAAAACCCCCAACCAGTCCCGGCAGTTGACTGTCCCTCCTGAGCCTGGTTCTGCCGGAGGTTTCTGCCCGTTTAAAGGCAGTTTTTCCTCCCCACTGTCGCCAAGTGCTTGCTCAGAGGGGATTGTTGGGGTTTTCTCTCCTCTGCCTTTTTTCTTTATTTATTTGTTTGTTTAACTTTTTTCACCTTATCTAAATAATAAACCAATTAAATTTATCCTTTGAGTATTTTTCATCTCATCTTTACAGAATCTTTCCAAAACATTTTCAAACATTCAGATCTGTCTTTTATTTTCTTCTTGAAACATCATAAATGGTGAACTAAAAACCCGGAATATGGTTTGAAACATAGTTTCAGCTGAAACTGGCACAACATTGTGTGTGTGTGTGTGTGTGTGTGTGTGTGTGTGTGTGTGTGTGTGTGTGTGTGTGTGTGTGTCAGGGTATCACTAGTTTGGTCATCATGTTTAGACTCATTCACTCCAACGTTATTTAGGCCAAATCTTTAAAACTGTATGATTGCATACACATTTTCAATTCACTTCAATCGCACAAATAATTATTTGCAGTATCTTATTTATTATGAAAATGTCATGCCTGATCATTTGTGCCTACACCACCAAAAATGGGGGCAAAAGGGAGGAGATCATGTTTAATCGGTTATAAGAAAAGGTCAGAAATATAAGTGCCGACATGAGCAGTGTCCACAGAAACCTCTGAATCTCAGCTCAAAGCTCAAATAAACCATTTCTACAACCAGCAAACAAAGCAAAGACACCAAACAGTTAAAAGAGCAGTGACATCACCACAAATCTGTGGTCAGGTAATATCCATGTTTTGATTGATGATTTTCTGGAGTTAAATGTGAACCGAAGCATATTTCGGGTTTTATATGCTATTAAATACTTTTAAATAAATTAGGTGTGGAAATAAAAAAATCAAAATTTCCTCTGTTTGAGTCACAGAAACTTTGACATAGTAACATTTGCAGTAAGTCCTAAATGTTCACCTTTAAAGTGTTTGTGCTAATAACACCATGTGCAGTAAGACAGGCATGGAGAACAGCACTGACTGGGAGAGGCTTTGAACAGCTGACACACTCAGTTCAGTTCAACATATCAGACTTTAAGAATGCACAAGCACCTAAAATCTATTCAATTAGTCTATCATCTGTGATATTATCATGTAAAATGATGATGTATCGTTCACCTCCATTGTTTAAACAAGTAGCCCTTAAGTATTTAATATTCATATGTTAAAACACTGAAATTTGTCTGTTGTCTCACTGGCTGATAGTGCCCCACAGGCCTCAGTGTGAGCTTGATGCCATTATAATGTTACAGTTGTTTAATGTGTAGGTGCTCATGATATAGACCACAGGGTCTGTGTAGATACAGGTGGGACACAACACAGAAACTTGTCACTAACATATGTTCCTCTCTCGTGATCAGTAACATCAGTTTTCACTGCAGTGATACAAACCATGAATTACACCCGTATAAAACCCTCCCAAATCAAAACAGCTCACTGATGGAGATCCTCTGCAGTGCCTCTCTTGGTTCTTTTAAAAATTCCTGCATGTGTGAGTTGCTGAAGCACACCCCGCCGTTCCCCCTTTTTGAAAACAAAGGAACGGTGGGACTGAGGCAATTTTACCTCAGGATGGCCAGTCACCGCATACCGGTGATTCAGCAAAACTCACCGGAGGAATCCTGCCTGACAACGCCAAATTGTTGAGGAAAATTTAACAATAACCTGCACCCAGTGAGCTTGATTTGAAGCGGGTTTAATAAACACATTACAATGTGGAGAGAGCTTCCCAGTGAAACACCAGGACCATCTCTGAATTGTGGCCACCGCCCTTACATCTTATATACAGACACAGAGACAAAGAACATTCCACAAACTCTTACATGTTATTTTGAATCAGCAGTGATACATCCTACACTTCCTCTATTCAACTGTAACTACACAAAGCAGCCATGAATGTCCAGCACACACGTGTGTGCGTGTGTAGAGAGAGAGAGCTCACAAAATTAGGTGGTGTTCTTCATTGTAATAGTAAAGGTAACATGGGTCCCCACCGTTTCTCAAAGACTTGTTTCTGTAGTCTGAGTATGTAATTTGTTCCATCAGACAAACATGGATCCATATATTATATCTGGTTTTAACCATCTGATAGTTATGCATTTTAGGGCTGCAGTGAGTCATATATTTAGCAAGTAAGTTTTGGCTTTGCAGTCAATATGTTCTGCAATCCTTCCCAACACTGCTACTGTAGGACTTAGTGGAATATTTACCTTGGAAAATGTCTTTGAGAGCATCAAATATCTGCCTCCAGAATACACAGAGTTTAGGGCAGAGCCACAATATATGAGTGTGGTTGGCAGAGTGTGTCCCACAGTTCCTCCAGCATGAACTCAGATGTGTTGGACCCATCTTAGCAGTTATTTCTGGAGTTCTGTTGAATCTGGTACATTAATGCCCCCTTTATTTTGGGCAACTGCAGGGTTTTGAGTCTAATTCTAGGCCGCTGTTTAGTCTACATGAAGTTAGAAATTCTTCAATACAGCTTGGACTCTCCACCATTTGACCCTTAGAACTGAAGAAGCTTCTCGGATGAGAGGTGAAACGTCTTCAAGTAACTCAAAGAAGTCCAGACGCTTTTCTTTGCAAGCTCCTTAGACTACGATGACCTGGATGACTGAGAACCTTCACAGACTTCTCCACACTTTAAATGCGCTCTAATGATGGGAACGTGTGGTAACATTCAGTCTTAACTGAAATGACATATTGCATCTATAAATGTGATTAAAATGTTTACCAAAGACTAACGTTTTTCATTCAGAACAAACAGCATATTTCAGGTTAGGGCTGCACAACTAGTTTGTCCAATATTAAAATGACAGTTGTTTGTCACAATTATTCACAGATTGTAGTGGCAAAATGTGTTTTGATTGCACTGTCATGTCAGAATACTGCTTTCACCTTTACTTTGTGCTACACTCATGTTAATTAATCTTCATAAATTAATGTTTGCAAACACAAAGTATAAAGTTTTCCACTCTGCTATTTGTACCTGCACAACAGATGTGAATAAAACTCAAACCTATACGAGCTCCTTCTCCGTTTCCCTGCAACATTTTGTATAGATCTAACTTTTTGCCACATAAATAACCTTCTGATGTGTTTACAGTAAATGTATTTGATAGTAGCTTATTTTGTAACTTTTAGTGGGCCTATGCAATGTTCCCTCTAAGCTGCGCACGTGCGCAATTGCGCACTGCTGGCACAGTCTCTGCGCACAGAAATTCTGCGTTGCGCACAAAAAAATCTAACCTGAATTGAAATTAAAATTAATACTTTAACAATTCTGTTTTGCAGTGTTGGTCAGTAAGTGACTGGCTGCTCCCATATGGGAACGATGCCACCTTATCCCATAGTCCAGCCAATAATGCGTATATGCGCAGCCAATCAACGTTGTTGACAGGCTATGACAGCGTCCTTATGTGCCAACGCCGGTGTGTTAGCTGGCAAAGCGGCGTGGCTGATGTGGAGTGAAGCCACGTTAATGACAACGTGTACAACCATTGGAGATGTGAGCAGGACAGACGGAACAATTGACGGAAAAATTGGGGACTTTACACCAGTTTTTAAATCGTGTTGATAGACCACGTAAAACCAGAGTTGTGATAAAAAAAAAATGCAATGTTTGGTTTTCTTCCTGAATACTGGTTGTTTATATTTACTGCGGGAAGAAACGGTTAAATCGGCGTTTTATAAGAAAAAAGGCTCGAAAGCGCTCTCCACCTGTGAGCAAAAACAAACCCCACCCCCTCTGCCTTTCCTATTCGTCTAAAAAAGTACCATGTCGACCAATCAAAAAATGATATGGCAACGTGGCATCTAGTTGTTAAGAAACGGGGGAAGTTGTAGGAGTGACGGTGGTGTTTTGAGATGTGAGAGATTTGCGACGTTTAGCGCAAATCTTGTGTAGTTAGTGTGTAGTGTAGTCAGTAGTTTTGTTGTGTGCGTCAGAACAATGAGGCGACTGCTGAATGTTACAGGTGTTACAGGAGCAGTGCTTTAAGTGGGCTGGTACGCGCCGGTACTCAGTACCGCCACTTCTAAATATAGCTCTTGAGAGTACCGCCACCTCTCCATGCTCCCAGAACGTGCTTTTAGCGTACAGGTACTCTCATTTGCACATCGTTTGGCTGCACTGCCGCTTTTCAGAGCGCCCTTCACAAGCACGCTTCCTAATTCGTCCCACCGAGAGCAGAGACTACATTACCCATACACCAATGTGTTTTACAAGTGAAAAGCGCATGCGTCGCTTTTGCCGTTGTCATGTCAACAACTCAACGTGGTACGGAGAGGGTGTGTAAAACGCGCAAACAGCTGCTCGTTAAAATACAAAAACAATGAACACTTAATATGCTCTCCTGGCTTCAGACTCTGAGTAGTAAAAGAACAAGGTCAGAATCAGAGGACTCGCTGGCTGACACCCCACCAAGCCAGAATGATATCGCTGCAGGTCAGACGCAAGCTAATGAAAGCTGCACTAGTGCCGCAGCCGCGGACGACGGCACTTTTGGCAACGACGAGGACGAGAATGACACCATTTCTACCGATGACAACAGCCGCGTTAGCGAGCATGAGTGGCCAGAATGTTGGTCCCAAGCACAAGTCCGGTATTTCTCCACAAATTACAAGTGGCTGATCAGCAGAAATCAAAAGTTGGGTTGTAGTGTGTGTAGTCAAGTTTGTGCTCGCGTGGACATGCAGCAAGGGCAGAGAGTGTCGCAGGAGTGGAGTGGGTGCTTAATCTCGTCTTTTGGAAGGGACAAGGCTGCACAACAAAACTCACCACGAAAGAAAATAAAAGAGCACAGAGACTCAATTTATCACAAGAAAGCAGTTGAAATAAAAGAGAAGGCAACACAAAATACAATGCAAAAACACATTGAAGATATGAGAAAGGCTGACTACGCTTCAACTTGCAATGTGTTTAGAACAGCTTATAAGATTGGCAAGCATGGGCGTCCCTTTACAGACATGCCAATAGATGTCCAGTTGCAAGTCTTAAATGGTGTCAAGATGGGCAGAGTTTTGCACTCTAATAACTCATGTGCAAATATACTGGATCACATTGCAGCTGAAATGAAAAAGAAGGTAGTCAATGACATAGTGATGAATGAAAGAAAATTGTGTGTGCTCATTGATGAATCCACTACAATAAGTGGAAAGTCTGTGCTTGTCGTGTGCCTGCGGTCAGCTATTTCCAGTGAAAATCCAGACACAATATTTTTTGAACTGATTGAGCTGCAGGGGACCACAGCAAAGGACATCACTGAAGCACTGTTAGGATGTGTTCATAATAATGGCTTTGACCCTCACTACCTACAGCAACATTTGTTGGCATTTGCTTGTGATGGAGCCTCAGTGATGCTTGGGAGGAAAGCAGGAGTTGCTGCGCAGCTTTGTTCCAAATTCCCTTACCTGTTTGTCTGGCATTGTTCCAATCACAGACTGGAACTGGCAGTTTGTGATGTTTTGAAGGAGGTAGGAGGAATCAACCACTTTAAAATATTCTTAGATCAGCTTTACTCCCTCTACCATGCATCACCAAAAAACCAAAGGGAGTTAACCGAGAGTGCTCACAATGTTGGACAACGTCTCCTTGTGATAGGCCGTGTTTTATCAGTGCGTTGGGTTGCTTCAAGTGAGAGAACAGTGAAAGCAGTATGGGAGAACTACCAAGCTCTGCAGGTACACTTTACAAGTGCTGCTGCTGATACCAGCAGGGACTCAAGAGAGAGAGCAAAATACAAAGGACTCAATGATGTTCTCACTACTGTTTCTTTTGTGGTCAATCTTGGCATCATGTATGACACTTTCACAGAACTCAGTGACCTCTCAAGAATGCTCCAGAGATGGGACATGACTTTGGATCAAGCCGACAGGCAGCTGGACCGACAAATCCGGGTGTTTGAGTCAATGGTATCCACACCTGGTCCCACACAAACTGCCATTGAAGCTGAAAAGGAGAAAATCTTCAGAAATGTATGCCTGCATGAAAATCAGAGGGTTATAAAAATCAACCATGGCCAATTTTTCCGTAGCCTGGCTGAAAATGTTAAGTGCAGGATGACTCCAACAACTTCCTCGCATGTCAGTAAAACCTCATCTGAAAAGACAGATAGTCACCTCCTCTCAGACATCAAGGTCCTCCAGTCTGACTCCTGGCCTGCATCTCTAGATATTCAATATGGGGATGCAGCGGTCAGACGTTTATGTCAGAGATTCAGAGTTGGGGAGAGGGAAAGTGTCCTAGGATTTAGGGAGTATAAAGACCTTAAAGCTTCCAAGACACCAGCAGCCCTGAAGCCGCTTCTTACAGCTGTCCACACCATTGCAGTATCAACAAGTGAATGCGAGCGAGCTTTCAGCTCAATGAATGATACTTTGACAGATAAAAGAAACTCTCTCAACATCAAAAGGCTTTCAAATATGATTTTCCTGAAATCCAACGGACCACCCTTGGATCAGTTTAACACACAAACATATGTGCAGACATGGCTGGCACTAGGGAGGAGAAGTGCAGCATCCACAAACTGCGAAGCCCAAAGTGAAAGGAAAGTGGAGCCCAAAACGTGCTGGAGCCTTTTCTAGGTAAAATGATTTGTACAGTATTTCTCATTTTTCATTTGGTGTACTGTGATTGTATTTTGCTGAATCTGCTTTTGTATATTTTTCAGGGGTAAAGAAATGAACCATCTTCAAGACTCAAGATTATGTTCTACTGTTCTATGGTTATTATGTTTGGGTTGCTTCAAGTGAGAGAACAGTGAAAGTAGTATGGGAGAACTACCAAGCTCTGCAGGTACACTTTACAAGTGCTGCTGCTGATAGCAGCAGTGACTCAAGAGAGAGCAAAATACAAATTAGTTTATAATTTATTTTATGTACATTTTGTTAAAAAAAAAATTCAATACCTTTTTGCACATTTTATTTATGTTCAGTAGCTCTTTCTAGCTCAAGCAAATCCACAAACTAATAAAATGATTTATTATTTTGTATAAGGTTGTCTGTTGACTGTTGTATATAAAACCCATTCAATATAGTTGTTGTTACCTCAGGGGAGGCGGAAAAAAAATAGAGTACCGGCACCTCTTCTGGGCCACTTAAAGCACTGTACAGGAGTGATACATCTGCTGCTGTCAGGCCTGCAGGTATCAGGCTGTTGTTCTCCTTTATCTCATAGTGGACAGAAATTATTTTTTGGAGTGGCACAAATAATTTGTGTGGCATCAGATTTGATGCAGAACAGCTGATTGTTCTGTAAATAGTTTGAAATGTTTATTTAAAAATGCCTTGGCTGCATTTAAAAAAATAGCTGCAAAAAACGTTGTTTGCCAAACTGAGTTACTTTTTTGAAGAAGTAACTATATAATTAATTGCCCAGCATTGGTCATTATATACTGTATTTTGGAGACAGAGAGTTACAGGACTCTCTCCCAGACCACAGACTCATAATACAAGTCAGAGCTGTATAAAAGAAAAAAAAGAAAAGAAAGAAAGTTGTGTTTTCGAAATTGGAGTTCAAGTTATTTTTACTTCCAATAGTGTTAACATACTACACAGGTCATGAACAAGATTTCTTTTACATTTTCATAAATGGGCTAAAGCAGTTAAATAAAAGTAGTCTAACATAAATGTAAACGCTGTAATTTGATTATTTTAATAAACCATGAAACTTGGATGGATTCGATGCCGGCGTGACCACAGTGCACACGTCTGATGTCGCTCATTGGTCCAAGGGATCGCTCAGGGAGTTTGTGTGTTCGCTCAGACACGTGAAAAATTAGAGGGAACTTTGGGCCTCTGACATTCAGTACCCAGTTATTAAAATGTTAAGTGTAAATCATCCCCAGCCCACAATAGCAGCTGAATTTACTACGATTTCAGATCTTCAGACATGTCAATAAGAAACCACCGATGTGTTAAACAGGCTGACAACAGAATGACGTAAACCACACTGCTGCAACTGTGCAGCTCTCAGGTTTGATCTATTGTTTCTCTGTGTGGCCAGCAGGGGGAGGTGTTTTGCTGTTTTTTTTTATAATATTAATGAAAACATTTTTCATGAAAGTTGCAAATTTGTTATCTGTTTTTATGACATTTTTCACTGTGGATTACAACAACATCAACATTAGAAAATGAAATACATTTATAGTAGGTGATCATTAATCAGTATTATTGGCACTATTAAAGAGCCCCAAAAATCAAACTTTGCTTAGGGCACCACGGAGGGCCAACCCTTTTTACACTTCAACGATTGTACACAAAATACAATCATCCATCCTTCTATCTATTTATTTTCTTCCGCTTATATAATTCAGCATCACAGGGAAGCTGGATCCCAGTTGTTTTTCACAGAGGGCCAAGCAGTGGAGGGAGCTGCCGACCTCCCAGCAATACATGTAAAAGCTTTATTTTACACTGACTCTGGTCATCTTTATCTATCATAAAAATGTTCTTCACGATCTGAAACACGTAAGTGTGGCAAATATGCAAATAGCTAAGAAATCAGGATGGGCTAAATCGTTTCTTACTGCACTTCTGTTAGGCGACTGAATAAAAACACAAAGTCAGCAGTCTGGCTATGAATGTCTTTAATGTTTCCCAGATCAGAATCACAGCATACAGTGTATAATAACTTCTAAAGTAAACAGAAATATCATCACCTCATTTATTTATATAATTTTACTTTACTTTTTTTAATAATCATCTTTTTTTTATTCCATTATTTAACATTTTTCTTCATCTCAAGTCTCGAGTTTCTGAGTTCAACAAAGAAAGTAGAAAGAAGACAACAGGTGCAGATTTGCAATGGACACCAAGCTGAGGGTTTCTCTGTGGGTGTCACTGTCTCTGTGCACGTTTGACACTGTGGACGTGACACAGGATCATCCAATCATGAAGTTTTGCTTTGCTTTGCTAAATCCAGCAGTTATACCACAGAAAGGACAAAGTGTGGCTCTAACAGCTGTTGAACACACACAGACTGTGATGTACTCCCCACGTCACCCATCGCTCTGCACTTTTCCAGCATCCAACTGTTTTTCTGCTACATGACATCACTGCAGGAGAAAAACAACAGACAGACAGACAGCACAGTGTGACACGAGCAGGTCAGACCACCTGTGTGATCTCATGAGTCTGTGAGGATATGAGGCATCTTATGGTATCAAAGCCCTGGAGTCTGTCAAACATGGCTACATGTAAACACTGCTACATGTTAGGTGAGCTAACATTTAACTGACTGCACTTTTTTCAGTCTCAGTTTAGGTCATTTATGTCCTTACTGCGAATCACTGAAAGGCAAAGCTGGCTTTTATCGCTCTGATGTTACGCACATCATGCAGCACAGATTCATCTCTGATCACAAGACTCATATTTCAAAATAAAAGCGAGCTAAGGCTTGAAAAGAGGACGACGATTTTATGACAATCGCAGAGAAAAGAGCAACGAAAGGATTTAAAACTTGATGAAAATGTTTTTTCTCACTGAAAACTAGCAAATCCTAATAAACAGCATGACTGGCCCTCTGCTGTGAGGGGGCTTCAGTGGAGATGACTTCTGCTACAGCGACCTTCCTGCTACAGGATGGTCACATGATAACGATCAACGTTATGACAAAAATAAAATAAATGTTGAAAAAACAAAGACAAAACTGATCGGTGGTAAGGATGAACTCATTTGAAACCTCAAGCTAACGGCCATTTTTTTCTTCTCATTACAAACTGCACCTGTTGTCTTTCGTCATCACAAAATAAGCATATCATTCATTCACTCCAAAAAAACCAAAAAACAAAACATAAAATAAACAAGAAACTTAATATTTACAAATATTTTGTCTGTTTTTTTTTCTTACACTTAAAAATGTACAGTTCTGATCTTCCAGATGTTTCGTCTCCATCCGTCTCCCAGATTGGTATTTTCTTCTCTGTCCAGTGACCTCAGAGTGAGCGCTGAATGTGCCACAATGGCGCCCTCTAGTGTTAGCTTATAAAACAGACAAGGAGAAAGAACAGAGCCGAATGAAAGGACTCGTTTGTGTTCTCTCCTCTGCTGTAGCTGTGTGGTGCTGAGGTTAACTACACAACCCCTCGCCGCCTCCTTATACACAGGAGTGAGTACAAAAGGGTTCGTACGGACGCATCAGCCGGCCGTCCTTCTGCTCGACACTGTTAGCTGAAAGATGATCGGATCATCCTCTGTCCTGTATTTAAGGCTGAGAGTCTTTGTCCAGTCTCTTTTCCACAGCTACTGTCCACAGCACTGATCCACCTGCAGCACAGCCCCAGTCAGTTGTTTTATGATTTACATTGTGCACGTTTCCCTTCCAGTGAGCTTACAAAACCTCTGACAGGAGAAGTCAGGCATGTGTTTCCCCCACCTCCCCTTTTAGGCAGTAATAAAATAGAAAACAAACAATCAAACAGGCTAAAGCTAGAGCACAAGCAAAGACAGCACCGGTGACTAAGTTCTCCCATACTGGACGTACGCTACCACTGTGGGCTCAAACAGCAGCACATCAGCTCAGTTTACATACTGTTGACATCTTCATCAGAGGATCAGCAGGGAGCGCTGCTGAGCTGCAGTCGTCTCCACCAGAGTGACGGAGCAGGAATCACAAACAGCACAAACCCACCGTGTTGTTTCTACCCTGTTCAGGAGATCTGAGCCCCCATCCCTTTTTTTCATGTTGCAGCTCTGCACTGCAGGCCCTGAACGCCTCCCGGTTACCCTCAGTGTGCTTAGAGTTTAATTTACAACCGACGAGCTCACAGATCATCTGCAGGCAGGTGAACGAACCCTTAATGTGAGGATAATAGCAGAGCTGACCTGAGGTCAGAAATAGTCAGGAACGGTGTCGACACAGTGAAGTCAGGTGTTTGGGAATTTGTCTGATTATCAGTTTGGGGGGGGGTCGGTGTTAAATAACAAAGGTGGTGTAGGATGGAGAGAGGAGGAGGGAGGGAGCGGTGATGATATGGAGGAAGGTGATTGGTTAAGCAGCAGGAAGGAGCTCATGCTGGAGTCTGAGTTTTTACTGTTGGCCTTTTTCTGCTTTTTGTTTATTGTTGTCTGACGCGGGCCCGCCTACGCTTGAGTGATGCAGATGTGATATCACACTCACACAGCGACTGCCGCTCCTACACACACACACACACACACACACACACACACACACACACACACACACACACACGTGCCAGACATAAGGGGGTCAGACAGGAGCAGCATCAGTCTCTGCTCTGTTTTGTTAATAACGTAGAAAAATAATTTTGTACAATCAAGCTACATCGACGGACGCTTTACCTCACGTACCCTAAAATGAAAAAGTAGTGACAGTAAGATGAAGGCTGCACATGACACCATGACTGAGTTCACAGCTGTTGCTTTGATTCTAACGTTTAAGACTTTTGGCATCGACTCCGTTTTAATAAATGAGTGCTGGGAGGCGTCGTTTGACTTCAGGAGCTCCTGCGATGCTCTTACTCTGCGGGAGAAAACCAAAAACCAAAAGTAGCAAACATGGAGCGATATGACTCGTTTAGATTTTGGAAAACGTGCATCGACAGGTACAGTGTCCTTTTCCCCGCGTCTTTAAAAATAATTCATGCATAGATCCCCCACTGAGAAAACCCTTTTATATACTTTCTCCTTTGTACACATTTTATATAGAACTATATATAATATCATTTCTCTATATCTATATTTTCAGAAAAATTCTTTCCACACAATAAAAAACAACAATTAAACAAATGCTTCAAACAAAACAACAAAAAAAGAGAAGATGAAAGAAAGAAAAACACGACTGAGGCCAGTTTGGCACTTTGTCACGAGAACATGACAGAACTCTGTTAGTTGACGGTAAATAGCGATACTCTATTTTTCTTTCGTTTTTCTTCTCCCTCGATGAGAAATGAAACACAGCAGTACTTACTTGGCACCTAAAAATGCTGGTAGAATGAAAGATATCAGTGTTTTCATAGTTATATGTTTAGTGTACGCCTCCCCCCTCCAAACTGCTCAGCAGATCGGGAATTTTTAGAGAAGAGCAGGAGGGAGGCGTGTCAAATGAGAGGAAGAGAGCAGTAGTAAAACACGGATGTAGAAAAGAGAAGCATAATGTGCACATAACACACAGGAGATGGAAAAAGAGATGACGCCAACGTAAAAAAGAGAAAACAGCGAGGAGCGAGAGAGCATTCGTCCCTTTGACAAATGTTGGAGGTCTTGAGCCTGGAAACAGCAGACCGTCTTTGAAAACAGTATCTTTGAAAGATCTGAGTCACCCACCCCAAACTGCTCATCTGCTGCTGTACACTTCAGTTGCACCTCCACATGCCACCAGTGGAGGGAGCTGCCAAGTCTTACAGCACATGACGCAGCAGGTGTAGTTGCTTTTGGAGAAAGAAGAGAATAAGAGGACAGAAGGAAGGCCCATGTCGAGAGGCCTCCTTTCCAGAGCGGTAGCAGAGCCAGTGTTCCTGGTCCCTAGGTGGCGCTGTGTCGGGCCTGTCCCTACTATACCCTGGTGGTGGAGTGGGGGTGGGGCAGGGTGTTGTTGTGGCCGGTGGAGGGGAATGTGTTGAAGGCGTGAAGAGGCTGCATGCTGGTGATGGTGCTGGGGATCATGGTGATGGTGTTTGGCGTCATCAGCGGCACGTCGTCGGGGGCGCGGCGCAGTGCCAGGGTGTAGTCGGGAGGGCAGGCGGGCCGCAGGATGTCGTGGGGTCGCAGGGGCTCCATGTCGTGGTGAGCGTCGTGCTCCGAGTGCTTCATCTGCAGGGACATGATCTCCTCCTCCTGGCTGTGAGCCAGGTCGTTGGCGGGGCCGCCCCGCTGAGGGGACAGCCGGTGCCGGCGCATCTCGTGCCGCTTGTCACGCTTGTAGTAAAGGGCGGCGAAGGCCAGGATGTTGAGGAAGAGGAGCGACGCTCCAACTGCAACTGTCACGCTCAGTTCGGTGGAGTAGTCGCGGGTGTCTCCGGGAAAGAGGTCCTGGGGCGGGCGCTCTGAGCCCTCGGGCTCGGGATCTGACGGGAAGGTAGGGTAAGGATGACGAGTGGTTCGAGGAACGTTGTTTCTGGGCCTCATGGTGCCGGGGTCACGGCCTGCAGGGGAGCACGTTGTTAGAGTTTGTATTGTTGATTGTCATTTATGCTTAGAAGGGTATAATCAATTGTAGATTGAAAGAATGTCTCATCCTAAGGGTCTGTAACAACTCTGTGTAGCATGAAGAGGGGGGTGAGTTCACTCCCCTACAGAGGAGAGGTCGTATCTTCTTTTGCTGATTTATGGTATAGTAAACACACGTATATCTGTTCTAGTCTAAGTGCTTTTTGTTTAGATGAACTGTTGGACTTCCTTACCGAGGGGGGTCTAGTCTACCCTCTTCCTGACCAAGGATGTTTGCCTTCATGTTATATGACTCTTTGATCAGCAGTAACACACACACACACACACACACACAGTATTCTTTGTTCACATGTATACCTATGTAGACGTCATATGTTAATGAACCTATGCATATTCATGTAACCTCAATAAAAGGACAGTGTACGGGAGGACGGACGAGAGCTACTGGGGTCAAGCGAAGGGACGGCGCTCTGTCCGGTTCTCTCCCGTGCACGAGTAACATGAAGAAGCTTGCCTACTTGTGTCTTGCTTTGCAGTGTAATTATATTGTCTTCAACGTTCCAGCGGATGGGTTCAAGTTACAAACCTATCATTAATTGGTCCTTCGAGAGCCGGTTCCCTGGGATCGCATTCACCGAGGGGGGGGGGTGACACGCCGAAAGACTGACGTCAGCCAGGAAGTTCCTGTGGATTCGCGGTCCGTCTTTCTCCTCGATGAATGGCGATCGGCGGGATTCGAGGGTGATATTACACGCTAAGCAACGCCAAGTAAGTTTAAAGAGCCCGACTCTATAACCGTGTGGTTGTGCAGTCTCCGCCACTTTGTGAGGCGTTGAGAAGTTCGCTGCTTTGTGGAGCGATAACTGGGTTAGTGTCCCGAAAAAGAAGTTTTGGTTAAATCGCCCAAGGGTCCCAAGCGTCCGGTGTGTGTCCGGTTTTGAAATCGCCCTGGGTGTGTGTCCCGAGCGTCCCTTCATTGGGTTTTGTCGCGCGACTGGGTCAGGGTCCCACAGCTGGGTCAGGGTCCCGAGCGGTCCGGTGTGAGTCCAGAGTAGGCCTATTTTGTGTTATTGTCATTTTCGTCGTTGTTGTTGTTATTGTGTGCGGAGCAGACCGCGTGGTGTGTGACGTCAGCAGCTGTTGTTGTTAGCATGGGTTTCCTAAGCAACCAGGAGTGTGTGGAAAAGGCCAGCCCACATTAGCAGCTATGCTCTGGTGGGTGGCTTTCCCCCCACCCCTTCCTGACACAAAATGTTAACAGCCTGTATGCCAGGCCATAGTTGAGGTGGATACTTGTTAAAAGTAACCTACATTAAGCTTGTGGTTGCTTAAATTCAGTACAATGACATGTGGGGTGAAGTGATATAGATAAATATTTAAACTAATGAAGTGCATAGAGGCACTTGACCTGTGTGACAGACTGTCGTCTTATTATGAGCCATTGTTGAGATATGCAGCACATCTGTGAAAACAACTAATATGCTGAAGTACATGATGGAGAAGCTGTATTGAATATGAAAGTGTAAGACTTTGCCGCTGTGGGCAAAAACTGCAACTACTGTGTGATGTTGCGTTGCAGTTTTTTTTCTCTGAGCTGATGAGCAAGCTACACATTATCAGATCGAGAGCTGTCTGAGAACTACTCAAAGAGAGGGAAACAGAGAGTGTGCTGCGTTTCCATGTGCAGTTTTCCTGCATCTTGACTCATGTGTGTGGAGTGTTCATAGCATCAGCATCATGTTTTCGTTTATTTGTTTTGCTGGGTTGAAAATAATTAAATAACGTGTGATCATGCCTATGGATCACCATGGCACATATCTCCAGCCATATGGTTTATTTATGCAGATGAAAAAGTGAGTGTGAATGTGTCTGACATCACAGTGTTTTTGTGCACTGTGCAAAAGTAATTGCCTTTGATTGTGAGTGAGAGCGGTGATTTTGCGGATCACAAGCTGTTGTAAAGACATAAAATAAAATAAAAGAGTGAAAAAGAGGCAAGTTACATTGTAGACGAAGAAAAATAATCATAGCAGGAAGGTTTTGTGTTGATCAGCCGAAAAACGACTACAATGTCATTTTCTGCTTTTAAAGAAAGGACTGTTCACAAAAACACAGAGAGAGAGAGAGAGAGAGAGAGAGAGATGTGTGTTGATTAAGCAGTGATGATGATAATGAACATGTCTTAGTTTGTCACTTTCAGGTGAAGACCAAACCTGTATCAATTTTCCACATTGCACGCGTCGGACGGAAGAAATTTATAGTTAAACATCATTGGAAAGCAGCACAAGTTTCTGGCTGACTTATTTACAGCCGCTCTGTGCTAGGTCTCATTACCTACAAGCAAGCCAATCCTCCTAGATGCAGCACACAGGCCTAATCATCGCAGCTAAAGAGAGCAGCAGCAAGCCTGAGCACAAAGTCTCAGCGAGCAGCAGCAATATGGACAAAACCCACCAGCGACGAAGAAGAGCAGACCCATCATCCTGACTGATCGGATGAATGGCACTTTGTTTACAACAAGCTGCAACTTCACTGTGCATGTGAAGAAAACTTTTAAGGAGAACTGAGGAGACTGTTGGAGTTTGACATTTGCCACCTGTGGAGTAAAGTGGCAAGAAGAGACAGTGGAACACAGGACAAAGCTGAAGGAGAACTGCCGGCGCTGTGGTTGGAAAGGCTCCATCATAAACACGCCCTGTGCAGAGGTCCAAACCCAAGAAGGTCGGCATCAGCGTGGGCGAGCTGATTGTGAAAGCCGTGGCCGTTTCCAAGGAGCGCAGCGGCGTCCCCACATCCGCTCTCAAGCAGGCTCTGGCTGGATGTGGATAAGAGCAAGGCCCGTGTCAAGACCGCCTTCAAGAGCCTGGTGGCGAAGGGCACTCTGGTGCAGACCAAGGGCACCGGGGCCTCCGGACCTTTCAAGATGAACAAGGCTACTGAGACCAAAGCCAAGACGCCCGCCGCGGCCAAAGCCAAGAAGAGCTGCTAAGAAGTCGCCCAAGAAGGCAGCAGCAGCACTTCAGCCACTAGCACGAAGTCAACCGCATCAGAGGACAATAGAATGAGAGTGGTGAGAACACAAATTTTATTTTTAATGTGGGAAATCAAAATTTGGGTTAGCAAACCTGGGGAAAAGAAAACTGACTGCTTAAGTTGGAAAATTGAGACGGCGTTTTAAACACTGCGAAAATAGAAACATATACAAAATCACACACAAAAGCAAAACATGCATTAACCATACTAACACTCCAAACACAAGAGAGCTCATGAAGATTAGACAACATTTTAAGTGTATGAGTCTGTTTATCATCTTGTCCAAAGTCACCTTGTGTGATGCAAAGATCAGTGGAACTCATAGCACATTACATGCTCTGCTGGATATGCAGCTCCACAGACATGCAATGAAAATTAACTTGTTATCTTTCATCAGTGTTAAAATAGTGTCAATTTAGCAGACACTTGTTATCAAATACTGAATTCATACAATGCAAAAAATTGACTCTCCAGGTTGCAGGACAGCAATTTAACTTTTGAAGAGAAAAAAAAAAATCCTGGTTTGACCAACCAGTGATCAGACAATAAATTTAGTTGTTAAAATGGTAAATTGGGAGAAGCTTCCTGCTTGATTAATGCAGCATAAGTAATTCACTGTATGAGGGAAATTGTCTTTTGTGATACTATTTTGAACATGCTTTTCTGTCGTCCTGTCAACTTAGTGGGTTAATAGCTGATATGCAACTTAGTTGATCAATTTTAGATTAATGAAAGGTGATTGAATTCTAGTACGAGTGAATGAGATGTGTTGTAGTTTGTTGTGTGTTGAGTGGAGACTCTAAAACACTGAGTTTCCTGTTTTGATGTGCGAGTGAATTCTGTATCTAGATATACAACTCTGAATACGTCAGAACAAACTTCTTTTGTGAAGTGCATGACAGCATGTCACATGTTTTATGATGAAGGGAAAAAGGGAAAACTGAATAAAGTAGATCTGTGATTTAGATGAGTGAAGAGCACAGACCTGGTGATTAAACTCATAGCTAATAAGACACATTAGGCTTATGTGTGTGTTGTGCAGCTGATGATTGATTTGGAGTGAATCTAGCTGATGATTTTTCTTCTGTTGTGAAGTCGAGCCTGCCGATTAGTATGATGGTATGATGAACCATGCTAATGGTATGATTTACCTGAGATGAGGAGTTTGTGTCATGACTTAACAAGGCCTTTTTATTTTGATACTTTCACAGTGCACTGAGAGTTTGGTTTGATAGTTTTCATTTTTATCTTTTGAACAGGCACTGATTTTGTTTGTCTATTTCTTTTCTTTAAGCAGATCTGCACGTCGGGAATTAAAAGTGCTACACGTCGTCGAGAAAATTGTGTCAAGTGAGTTGTCTCCACATTAAAATGGACTCTGGAGAAAGCTACTTATTTGGGACAATATTAAATAAGTGTCCCAGCCTAAAAAAAGGATTCAGCGATATAATCCTATCTAAAGTTCTTTTTCTTTTTGGAATGACATCATTTTGCTGAGAGTGGAAACTAAATGCGACAATCGATTCCACTATCAGCAAAGAAAGAAAGAATAAATGAATGTATGAATGCGTGAGTAAAAGGAAAGAAAGCTGACTGACTGGTAAAGGCTGACAAGACTGACTGACTTAACACCATTGTGTGAAGCCAACCCCCACCTGACAAAGGGGTGGATGTATCTCTGTGTGTGTCTCTGTTACAGGAGCAGAAAGATGACAGCAACATCTGGGGTTGCGTGTGGGTTTAACCTTTTAAATGCCATTTTTATGTTTGTGAATTTATCAGAGGTGTGTTATTCATGGGCTTGTGTTGCTCACAGAAATTACTGTGAGAAGGTGTACACACCTGCGCAGCGCTAACATTCACATTTCTCTTTGCAGCAGATGATTAATCATGTGTTTGATCATGTGGTTTATAAGAGGATTAGTTAATGTTTTTTTTTTACTGTAGGATTTCTGGGTTTATATGTGAATGACATTCCTTCCACGAGAAGGGATGGTTGATTTTATGGTGTTTTATGGCACCTCTGGAACCTGTTGACCTGTGTCTGACCTCCTCTGACCACAGTCACTGTGTATTGCTTATGTTTGTTTTTTCTGGGACTGCATGTGGAAGATTCAGCTGAAACGGACAAGTGACATGAGTACAACAAATAAGAGATTACGGTGTTTATGGACAAGTTTATTATGGGCTCATTTGCTGGCCACTTTTGGACCCATAATAATAATCATAATATTAATAATAATCATAATAATTGAGTGGAGTGACTTTGCTTAAGAGAAGTCACCGATTACATTAATGTCAACTGAGCACATGGGATGATCCATGTCTGAGGCAAATTGGGGAAATAATTGTAGTTTCCTGATTTGAGGAAACCTGCACATGACACTTGTCTTGCCCGTGCTGAATGCTTATTACCCTTTTGATATACTTGTTTGTACGTGTGAAGTTTGCTTTTATTTCCAGATCTTGTGTATGCAGGTGGAGCCAGTTTTTAAGACAGGGGTCCAGGTTTTGGTGAGTTGACGCATGAGGGTGTCCATGCGTCAAGAGGTGGGGTCCAGAAGTAATATTAAACAATGTTTACTATTATTGTTGCAGTGATTTGTGTGATTAGCTGTTTATTTACAAGTATTAAATCTATGCAAGTGGTGCATCCATGTTCAGATGAGGCTTTGATGGTTGTTGATGGCCTATAAGTGAAGTTCACTGAACTAAAGAATGTGGTTTGATGATTGTTGACATGCTCTCCAAATAGAAGTTTTTCTAAAATACAGGTGCAGAAGTAATCTCCTGGGAAATCTTCAGAGGCCCAGTGAGAAGCAGAAACATTCCAGGCATAGCTGAGCCCAGGCAGTGGTTGAGGTCAAAGATCAAGCTGGTTGAGGCCCATCATGAGATCAGACCTTGGAGCCACAGCAAGGACCATGAAACTGCCTGCAAAATAGAGGAGAAGATTGTCCACAGGATGGGAGCTGAGACCAGGAGAGAGACTTCAGGAGGATCAGAGATCATCTTCAGCACAGCAGACAGGACACAGAGAGCTGTGCTACTGAGCTTCCAGGAGATCAAGAGGAGACTTCCCACAGCAAGATTTTAAATAAAATGAAAGATTCAATATTGACGCTGAGGAAGACAACTAAGGTGTACGACGTGCTCTGCCTTAAACCTTCAGCAGCGTTGGAATATGAAAACTCGATGAATGAGAGGAGCGTGCCAAGCTCCATCGACGGCACAGAAGGAGTTCGAGGATGACATCGTGGTTCTGTGAAAGCACAGGAACCAGAAGCTATGGTGGTGATGATAGCAGTTTCCTGTGAACTGCTGGGATCATAACAGCAGTAAGACCACCCTACACCCTTTCCACAGAGGTGTTTCTCTGCAGAGCGTGGACAATTAAGGAGTCATAAATATCCCCCTCACAGGACGAAGGCTTGAATGGGGTAATGAGAGGCCATAAAACTAGAGTGCTGAGAGGTCTGCAGCTTTGGAAATAGCTGAGACCCATGTTGACAAACAATAAAACCAACTGGTATGTTTGAACGTTTATTCTACATACATTTGGACTCTGGTCCTATGGACAATGATGGAAACAACTGGAAGAGACATTTATGACGCCCTGGTTAACTCAAACCACTCTGCAGAGAGACATGTGATTTGCACACCTGGAGGAAGCATCACGAAGCTGAGATGTGTTTGAAAATGTTACTTTCTTATTTTCACTATTAAATCAACAATTTCTTTGTTTGCTTGTAGGATGCAGTTTGCCATGAGATGAGCTCAATGAATAGGATAACTGCTAATACATTTGTTAAACTGTGTATCTTTACAGTGCTTTAGGGTGATTTGACATATGCTGAATATAACAATGTTTGCGTTAAAACTGTCAGACATGAGGTATTCATAATTGGGAACTTTTCTAGCATAAAGGCCAAAAAACGGGGGAATGTTAGAGTTTGTATTGTTGATTGTCATTTATGCTTAGAAGGGTATAATCAATTGTAGATTGAAAGAATGTCTCATCCTAAGGGTCTGTAACAACTCTGTGTAGCATGAAGAGGGGGGTGAGTTCACTCCCCTACAGAGGAGAGGTCGTATCTTCTTTTGCTGATTTATGGTATAGTAAACACACGTATATCTGTTCTAGTCTAAGTGCTTTTTGTTTAGATGAACTGTTGGACTTCCTTACCGAGGGGGGTCTAGTCTACCCTCTTCCTGACCAAGGATGTTTGCCTTCATGTTATATGACTCTTTGATCAGCAGTAACACACACACACACACACACAGTATTCTTTGTTCACATGTATACCTATGTAGACGTCATATGTTAATGAACCTATGCATATTCATGTAACCTCAATAAAAGGACAGTGTACGGGAGGACGGACGAGAGCTACTGGGGTCAAGCGAAGGGACGGCGCTCTGTCCGGTTCTCTCCCGTGCACGAGTAACATGAAGAAGCTTGCCTACTTGTGTCTTGCTTTGCAGTGTAATTATATTGTCTTCAACGTTCCAGCGGATGGGTTCAAGTTACAAACCTATCACACGTAGTGGTGGGAAAGAGCACGTCGTGCAGGCTGTGAAGATGAGGGACTAATTCCAGCCAAAAGGCCACTTTGTTAGCTCTGTAGTTGTCTCTGACACGAGGTTTCAAACCGATGTGAAGGTACTGCTTGTCCTTCGAGTTGAACTTGGTCCAGATGACCTCCTCGAAGCGGTTGGGCTTGGTATGAATGAACTTGGTGTCCTGAGGGACGGGCAGGTTGGGGTCCCTGGTGGAGCATAAAGGTTAAACGTTTCAGTTCAAAGTTATATTCAGTCTCCATTATAAGTAACATGTGGCATCAATACACTGAATACAGACAGGAGGCCCATTCTCTGTGCAACCTTTCAACTATCTAAGACCAACCGGCTGCTCTGGGATCTGGATGCTTTTGGTGAACCAGTATGTTCAATTCTTCAAAGCCACACGGGAATTAAACTAGCAACCCAGATTCAAGTATTCAAGATGACTAGAAGGCTATCAGAGAACATACAGTAACGTGTACAGTTTACACTACTACAACATGAGGCCTACCCAGTCTTTGCGAAGTTAGTCCAGTAAGTCATGACCACAGCGCTCAGCATCACATCGTTCTTGGAGAAGTTGCACGGGAACAGGTCCGTGGCACCGATCATCGGTACGCCGAACACGTAAGGTATCTCGTCTCCGTGCGCGGCGTCGGCCCACTCGGGCCGCGTCTCGGTCTGGCAGTGGTGGTAGAACGTGTAAAAGTAAACTGGGGACTGAAACTCAGCATGGAGTTTGGCAGTGGCCACAGCTGGTGCCACCCACTGGTGGTCCGTAAACAGGGCCAACAGAGTCTTCCGCCGCATGTCGCCGTTGTCCCTGTCCGCCCAGTCTGTGTACATGAACTTAATGGTCTCCCTCAGGATGTCTTTGCCTGGTGAAGAAGCACAGGAGGGGACAAAAGGAGGGGGAAGAAAGACAAAAGTGAAAAACTGCTAAGAGTAAAGTAACAGCAGTGCAAGACATTTTTTAAGAGATCGGTCTGATCAAAAGATATGAAACCAAAGCAAATGTTGGTGAGATGAACCAAGAGCCAGGAAGCGAGTGAGAAATCTAGAGAGGAAAAAAAAAAGTCTTTCAGATAACAGAATGAGTGACAGGCACAGAGAGGAAGCATGACTGCATTATCCAAACATGTCTGTACTGTGACTGTGGTCCGGCTGTGACGGGTTCGCAGGCCGATCTGTCAGAAACAGCGACGCTGAGATTGGGAGCCGACTACCTGGGGGATGATAGCATTACTGCCCACAGAGCCTCAAAGGTTAAGGCGCAGACACGCCGTGATGTGGATGAGTGGCTCTCTTTAGCACGCTTGTCTTGTTTGATGCACTTCACTGGGCTCACATGTTACTGATTCCATTCTTTACTCGCATGTTTTAAACGCTTAAAGCACTTTCACAGGTTTTTATATTCTTTTGAAAATTCATGTGAACTCAAGCTGTCAGAACTGTAATGTAAGCTTTGATATGTCATTTTGACGATTATCCGTTTATTTTAATGAATACAGTAAACAGAAAAAAACTAACAGATCAACAAACGCAGCTCCTAATAAGACAAAACCTGATGATGCTGCAAAATGCAGTTGAGTGAGAGGAGGCTGTAAAATGGAATAACTGAAAAAGTGGCAGTGTACAGAGGTGGCGTCCTCACCCTCTGGGTATCCGTAGAGGTTGTCAACAAAGTTGGAGATGGTGTAGTCGAACGCCGCAGCTGAGATGCCGTCGTTGTCCTCACTGTCGTCCACAAACTTCAGCCCCTCTCCCTGGTTCACTCCTATCAGGATGTCATAGTTGAGGAACTCCCCCTGGTGGAGCAAATGAGGAAGAACATGCTGATTCAAGCACTTTTTAAGCACATTCAAGGTAGATTTTCAAGCTTTTCCAGCACATTACCAAAAACAGATGAAAGCATGTTTCACTTTCACTAACAGAGGCGAGGCTGCCGGATACTGGTGCCACCAGGCCCTCTGACCACCACCAGTAGGCAACGGGTGAAGTGTCTTACCCAAGGACACAACGACCAAGACTGTCCAAGCCGGGGCTCAAACCAGCAACCTTCCGATTACAAGGCGAACCCCCAACTCTTGAGCCACGATCGCCCAGTGGGGACATTTCATTTTCCAGCAGGAAGCGCCCCCTTTTTGTTAAACCCTTTAGATCAGGGGTCGGCAACCGCACGCGGCTCTTTAGTCCTTATGGTGCGGCTCTGCGTGGTTTGTGAAAATAAATTAGTATTTAGCTGAAGTGTATTTTATTTATGTTAGTTCTTTTTTTTACTTGTAGTTCTAAATTGGAAGATTATTGTGGTTTTGCAATATACAAATATACAAATAAAACACTGAAATTTTAAGTTAAGTTTGAAAACAGTTTAAAAAAAATAGGGCTTTGGAGTTGACGTCACGCCGCAGTGCATTGTGGGATCGCGGCGCCATGTCAGTAGGCCAGAAAGCAAAACAAGCACACAGTGTTGGAGTGTTGGATTCGGGACTGCCAGAACCATGCTCAAAATCAGCGCAAAAGACAAAGGGCTGTATCGCGACCGATTGTGCAAGACGCCAAGAGACGGTACTTTGAAAAAATTGTTATGGGCGCCAACCACTGTGACCTCGTTGTGTGGACACAGAGAGACCTTGCTGTGATTCGCGTCTTCCCTGCTGTGGATTTCTGGAAACCGCGCTTAAAGCAAGCACAAGACTTCTTTCGTAAAGTGTGCCTTCCTGAACTTGTTGGGAAATACTTCTCGAAACAACGTGCTGCTCTAAATAGCCTGTAATGTTTCATGTTGTGGTTAAAGATTGATGACAGCTGTGTGGTGCGATGTAAATAGTTTGCATTTCATTTTTATGTGTTTGCTGTGTACATGTGAATAGATCTAAAGAAAAACAAACAAATATACTATTCTTTTTTGTTTTATTAAAACAACTTCACACAAAGTACAACTATTTACAATGTACTGTACATCCAAAAAAAACAGCTTTAAGAATACTCAACAGTAGCAAGTGTCATTTGGCCCTGGTTTGACAACAACACTGGGGCACATATTAACAAAAACACAGCAAACCTTAACGATCTTATCAATCGTCACATGATAAGAGTAATCGGATTGGCATTGTAGTGTGTAACATTTTGAACTTGTTGCGCAAACTACCTGTTACTCGCTCAACGTGAATTCTCAGGTGGGCAATTGCTCTCGTTTGTTCAACGTCCCTTGCATCAAGTTGACAGTAGCCTTTTGTGAAAGCTGGAATCTTGACCTGCGCACACATCATTCCTGCAGCATCTCTGATGTCAAAGCCTCTGTCAGCCAATACTACGTCCCCTGGTAACAGCTTTTGAAGAATGCCACATCTCTCTGTGATGTGTTTATCTGATGCACGACCCCCCCATCCCCTGGAAATGAAAGAAATGGCTCCATGGGGTGTAATCCCGATGAGGTATTTTATGGTGTGTGTACCCTTGTAATGAGAGTGTTTGTGCGCGTGCCTTTAAATTAGATGGTCTTTCTGTTCGAATCTCAAAACAGTCAACAATGATGGCTACTCGTTTTCCAAAAGTTTCAGTAAACTGTGGAGGCATTGTCGCCTGCAGACAGTGCCTCTCAGGCCAGTGCACCAGTGCTCCTAAGCGGGCATACAAAACATCAATGGTATCGGTGAAGACAGAAGACAGTGTTTTGTGGGACACATCGAATAGATGAAAAGATGCTGGACTGGAAGATCAAGTCTCAGACGCATTAGTGTGAGTAAGAGCATTTGGAAACCTGTCAGTTTCTTCGATATTGGCAGGAAATCTTTGACAGTGTTGAAGAGGGACATTAAGACAGCATAACAATGTAGTCCAGTGTAATATCTTACTTTTTCGGTATCGTCCTTTAAGAAAGTTTCATTCAGCTCTGTCTTTTGCAACTGTGCTCGAAGCAGTCTGTTCTCCTCCAACAGCCGGTTTATTTCTGCTCTGCCCTGTTGACTGCACACACAATCCTTCGTCTGCCCTTCAGCTTCCGTGACGCTGTCACTCCCATCACCACTGTCCACATTTGCAGCTGGTACGTCAACCTCCACTTGTCCAACACAATTGCTGTCCACTGCCTCCATGACATGTTTATTTTGTTGTTGTTTTTCTGTCAGACCTTCATCGATCATCAAGCCTGTAAGATAAAAATAGTGCATATACATAAGGTTAATGTACACCAATATTCCAATGACAGGTGTGTGATTCATCTTTAAGTTATGTGTGGATTAGTGTACCATAAGAGCAATTTAGTATGTTTTTGGAGGGGGGGGGGGGGTGTTTACCTGCAATGGGTGCTCTTTTTCGCTTCTGTTGCATACGCCTTGCGTGCCGGTCCGAGTCTGACACAGGTTTGTCGTCGTGCCCCAGTGTTGGTGCCCAGTCTGGATTTGTTACATCCATTTCATATGCTGGTTTTCCTGAAATAATGCCAAATCAAAAGCTACTCAGTCGACATGACGTGGTTGTGCAGCATCACACGTTAGCATGTTTTATCTCATTATCTATGACCGCAGCGCATTGAGAAAAAACACTAAAAGCCTTTTAATAGTGATATGAATTAATTTAGAACTCACCGGAGAGAAAATGCCGCGAGCAAACCAACAAAAAGCTGGAGATTGCACGGAACTCGATATCCGCTCGTCTCACCGCTGCAATCCATGCCTGGCGTCTTTGTTTGGTGATATCGGATACATGGGATCCCTCACGTCGCCGCCAGGATGGAAAACGATGAAAAGAGCCCATTATCCAGTTTCTTGCCTTCACGATCGTGAGATCTAACGTTGCAACCGAATACACAACACGTACGAACCATAGCTGAAGCTGTCATGGCGGCGGGGGGCGTGGCCCGCCTCCTGTGACATCACGCTCCAAAGCGACAATCTCATTGGCTTAGGGAGTGATGATGTCATAGATCTTAAGAATCCTTTGATGTTTTTCTTTAAATAGGGGTGAGCAACAGCAAGTTTCAGTTCGTTTCAGCAGCAGCATCAGAAACCATCCACGAGCTGAGAAACCATCCTGGAGAAAAAAGCGCTCCTGGAAAAGTAAGAAAGTACGTAAAGAAGAAATGGTTCCACTTGTTCCAGAGGAGAGACGCTACGGCTTCCTCACCTGATGTAGCCTCGTCTTGCTCCACCTCTGTTAACCCCACCAACCAGTCCCGGCAGTTGATTGTCCCCTCTTGAGCCTGGTTCTGCCGGAGGTTTGTCCTCGTTTACAGGCAGTTTTTCCTCCCCACTGTCACCAAGTGGAGAGGAAACCAGTCCAACACTGGTCTCTCAATCTCCCGTTGGAGAGCCAAAGATGCATGCTGACGTGAGGAGTCGTGGGTAAAACGACGAATTTTGCACATTTTACATTTAAATGCCACCAAAGATGTTTTAAATGGATGAGGAATCATCCACTTAAAACATCTTTGCGAGTCGTTTTGTTGTGATCGTCTAACCAAGCATGCTGACGTGAGGAGTCACGATCGCGAGGAATTTTGCGCATTTTACATTTAAACGCAACCAAAGATGTTTTAAATGGATGATTCCTCATCCATTTAAAACATCTTTGCGAGTCATTTTTTTGTGATCGTCTAACCAAGCATGCTGACGTGAGGAGTCCTGCGTAAAACGAGGAATTTTGCGCATTTTACATTTAAACGCCACCAAAGATGTTTTAAATGGATGAGGAATCATCCACTTAAAACATCTTTGCGAGTCATTTATTTGTGATCGTCTAACCAAGCATGCTGACGTGAGGAGTCACGATCGTGAGGAATTTTGCGCATTTTACATTTAAACGCAACCAAAGATGTTTTAAATGGATGAGGAATCATCCACTTAAAACATCTTTGCGAGTCGTTTTGTTGTGATCGTCTAACCAAGCATGCTGACGTGAGGAGTCACGATCGTGAGGAATTTTGCGCATTTTACATTTAAACGCAACCAAAGATGTTTTAAATGGATGATTCCTCATCCATTTAAAACATCTTTGCGAGTCATTTTTTTGTGATCGTCTAACCATGCATGCTGACGTGAGGAGTCCTGCGTAAAACGAGGAATTTTGCGCATTTTACATTTAAACGCCACCAAAGATGTTTTAAATGGATGAGGAATCATCCACTTAAAACATCTTTGCGAGTCATTTATTTGTGATCGTCTAACCATGCATGCTGACGTGAGGAGTCACGATCGTGAGGAATTTTGCGCATTTTACATTTAAACGCAACCAAAGATGTTTTAAATGGATGATGAATCATCCACTTAAAACATATTTGCAAGTCGTTTTAATGTTGTCGGGTAACCAAGCATGCTGACGTGAGGAGTCACGATCACGATGAATTTTGCCCATTTTACATTTAAACTCCACCAAAGATGTTTTAAATGGATGAGGAATCATCCATTTAAAACCCCCAACCAGTCCCGGCAGTTGACTGTCCCTCCTGAGCCTGGTTCTGCCGGAGGTTTCTGCCCGTTTAAAGGCAGTTTTTCCTCCCCACTGTCGCCAAGTGCTTGCTCAGAGGGGATTGTTGGGGTTTTCTCTCCTCTGCCTTTTTTCTTTATTTATTTGTTTGTTTAACTTTTTTCACCTTATCTAAATAATAAACCAATTAAATTTATCCTTTGAGTATTTTTCATCTCATCTTTACAGAATCTTTCCAAAACATTTTCAAACATTCAGATCTGTCTTTTATTTTCTTCTTGAAACATCATAAATGGTGAACTAAAAACCCGGAATATGGTTTGAAACATAGTTTCAGCTGAAACTGGCATAACATTGTGTGTGTGTGTGTGTGAGTGTGAGTGTGTGTGTGTGTGTGTGTGTGTGTGTGTCAGGGTATCACTAGTTTGGTCATCATGTTTAGACTCATTCACTCCAACGTTATTTAGGCCAAATCTTTAAAACTGTATGATTGCATACACATTTTCAATTCACTTCAATCGCACAAATAATTATTTGCAGTATCTTATTTATTATGAAAATGTCATGCCTGATCATTTGTGCCTACACCACCAAAAATGGGGGCAAAAGGGAGGAGATCATGTTTAATCGGTTATAAGAAAAGGTCAGAAATATAAGTGCCGACATGAGCAGTGTCCACAGAAACCTCTGAATCTCAGCTCAAAGCTCAAATAAACCATTTCTACAACCAGCAAACAAAGCAAAGACACCAAACAGTTAAAAGAGAAGTGACATCACCACAAATCTGTGGTCAGGTAATATCCATGTTTTGATTGATGATTTTCTGGAGTTAAATGTGAACCGAAGCATATTTCGGGTTTTATATGCTATTAAATACTTTTAAATAAATTAGGTGTGGAAATAAAAAAATCAAAATTTCCTCTGTTTGAGTCACAGAAACTTTGACATAGTAACATTTGCAGTAAGTCCTAAATGTTCACCTTTAAAGTGTTTGTGCTAATAACACCATGTGCAGTAAGACAGGCATGGAGAACAGCACTGACTGGGAGAGGCTTTGAACAGCTGACACACTCAGTTCAGTTCAACATATCAGACTTTAAGAATGCACAAGCACCTAAAATCTATTCAATTAGTCTATCATCTGTGATATTATCATGTAAAATGATGATGTATCGTTCACCTCCATTGTTTAAACAAGTAGCCCTTAAGTATTTAATATTCATATGTTAAAACACTGAAATTTGTCTGTTGTCTCACTGGCTGATAGTGCCCCACAGGCCTCAGTGTGAGCTTGATGCCATTATAATGTTACAGTTGTTTAATGTGTAGGTGCTCATGATATAGACCACAGGGTCTGTGTAGATACAGGTGGGACACAACACAGAAACTTGTCACTAACATATGTTCCTCTCTCGTGATCAGTAACATCAGTTTTCATTGCAGTGATACAAACCATGAATTACACCCGTATAAAACCCTCCCAAATCAAAACAGCTCACTGATGGAGATCCTCTGCAGTGCCTCTCTTGGTTCTTTTAAAAATTCCTGCATGTGTGAGTTGCTGAAGCACACCCCGCCGTTCCCCCTTTTTGAAAACAAAGGAACGGTGGGACTGAGGCAATTTTACCTCAGGATGGCCAGTCACCGCATACCGGTGATTCAGCAAAACTCACCGGAGGAATCCTGCCTGACAACGCCAAATTGTTGAGGAAAATTTAACAATAACCTGCACCCAGTGAGCTTGATTTGAAGCGGGTTTAATAAACACATTACAATGTGGAGAGAGCTTCCCAGTGAAACACCAGGACCATCTCTGAATTGTGGCCACCGCCCTTACATCTTATATACAGACACAGAGACAAAGAACATTCCACAAACTCTTACATGTTATTTTGAATCAGCAGTGATACATCCTACACTTCCTCTATTCAACTGTAACTACACAAAGCAGCCATGAATGTCCAGCACACACGTGTGTGCGTGTGTAGAGAGAGAGAGCTCACAAAATTAGGTGGTGTTCTTCATTGTAATAGGAAAGGTAACATGGGTCCCCACCGTTTCTCAAAGACTTGTTTCTGTAGTCTGAGTATGTAATTTGTTCCATCAGACAGACATGGATCCATATATTATATCTGGTTTTAACCATCTGATAGTTATGCATTTTAGGGCTGCAGTGAGTCATATATTTAGCAAGTAAGTTTTGGCTTTGCAGTCAATATGTTCTGCAATCCTTCCCAACACTGCTACTGTAGGACTTAGTGGAATATTTACCTTGGAAAATGTCTTTGAGAGCATCAAATATCTGCCTCCAGAATACACAGAGTTTAGGGCAGAGCCACAATATGAGTGTGGTTGGCAGAGTGTGTCCCACAGTTCCTCCAGCATGAACTCAGATGTGTTGGACCCATCTTAGCAGTTATTTCTGGAGTTCTGTTGAATCTGGTACATTAATGCCCCCTTTATTTTGGGCAACTGCAGGATTTTGAGTCTAATTCTAGGCCGCTGTTTAGTCTACATGAAGTTAGAAATTCTTCAATACAGCTTGGGCTCTCCACCATTTGACCCTTAGAACTGAAGAAGCTTCTCGGATGAGAGGTGAAACGTCTTCAAGTAACTCAAAGAAGTCCAGACGCTTTTCTTTGCAAGCTCCTTAGACTACGATGACCTGGATGACTGAGAACCTTCACAGACTTCTCCACACTTTAAATGCGCTCTAATGATGGGAACGTGTGGTAACATTTAGTCTTAACTGAAATAACATATCGCATCTATAAATGCGATTAAAATGTTTACCAAAGACTAACGTTTTTCATTCAGAACAAACAGCATATTTCAGGTTAGGGCTGCACAACTAGTTTGTCCAATATTAAAATGACAGTTGTTTGTCACAATTATTCACAGATTGTAGTGGCAAAATGTGTTTTGATTGCACTGTCATGTCAGAATACTGCTTTCACCTTTACTTTGTGCTACACTCATGTTAATTAATCTTCATAAATTAATGTTTGCAAACACAAAGTATAAAGTTTTCCACTCTGCTATTTGTACCTGCACAACAGATGTGAATAAAACTCAAACCTATACGAGCTCCTTCTCCGTTTCCCTGCAACATTTTGTATAGATCTAACTTTTTGCCACATAAAGAACCTTCTGATGTGTTTACAGTAAATGTATTTGATAGTATCTTATTTTGTAACTTTTAGTGGGCCTATGCAATGTTCCCTCTAAGCTGCGCACGTGCGCAATTGCGCACTGCTGGCACAGTCTCTGCGCACAGAAATTCTGCGTTGCGCACAAAAAAATCTAACCTGAATTGAAATTAAAATTAATACTTTAACAATTCTGTTTTGCAGTGTTGGTCAGTAAGTGACTGGCTGCTCCCATATGGGAACGATGCCACCTTATCCCATAGTCCAGCCAATAATGCGTATATGCGCAGCCAATCAACGTTGTTGACAGGCTATGACAGCGTCCTTATGTGCCAACGCCGGTGTGTTAGCTGGCAAAGCGGCGTGGCTGATGTGGAGTGAAGCCACGTTAATGACAACGTGTACAACCATTGGAGATGTGAGCAGGACAGACGGAACAATTGACGGAAAAATTGGGGACTTTATACCAGTTTTTAAATCGTGTTGATAGACCACGTAAAACCAGAGTTGTGATAAAAAAAAATGCAATGTTTGGTTTTCTTCCTGAATACTGGTTGTTTATATTTACTGCGGGAAGAAACGGTTAAATCGGCGTTTTATAAGAAAAAAGGCTCGAAAGCGCTCTCCACCTGTGAGCAAAAACAAACCCCACCCCCTCTGCCTTTCCTATTCGTCTAAAAAAGTACCATGTCGACCAATCAAAAATGATATGGCAACGTGGCATCTAGTTGTTAAGAAACGGGGGAAGTTTTAGGAGTGACGGTGGTGTTTTGAGATGTGAGAGATTTGCGACGTTTAGCGCAAATCTTGTGTAGTTAGTGTGTAGTGTAGTCAGTAGTTTTGTTGTGTGCGTCAGAACAATGAGGCGACTGCTGAATGTTACAGGTGTTACAGGAGCAGTGCTTTAAGTGGGCTGGTACGCGCCGGTACTCAGTACCGCCACTTCTAAATATAGCTCTTGAGAGTACCGCCACCTCTCCATGCTCCCAGAACGTGCTTTTAGCGTACAGGTACTCTCATTTGCACATCGTTTGGCTGCACTGCCGCTTTTCAGAGCGCCCTTCACAAGCACGCTTCCTAATTCGTCCCACCGAGAGCAGAGACTACATTACCCATACACCAATGTGTTTTACAAGTGAAAAGCGCATGCGTCGCTTTTGCCGTTGTCATGTCAACAACTCAACGTGGTCCGGAGAGGGTGTGTAAAACGCGCAAACAGCTGCTCGTTAAAATACAAAAACAATGAACACTTAATATGCTCTCCTGGCTTCAGACTCTGAGTAGTAAAAGAACAAGGTCAGAATCAGAGGACTCGCTGGCTGACACCCCACCAAGCCAGAATGATATCGCTGCAGGTCAGACGCAAGCTAATGAAAGCTGCACTAGTGCCGCAGCCGCGGACGACGGCACTTTTGGCAACGACGAGGACGAGAATGACACCATTTCTACCGATGACAACAGCCGCGTTAGCGAGCATGAGTGGCCAGAATGTTGGTCCCAAGCACAAGTCCGGTATTTCTCCACAAATTACAAGTGGCTGATCAGCAGAAATCAAAAGTTGGGTTGTAGTGTGTGTAGTCAAGTTTGTGCTCGCGTGGACATGCAGCAAGGGCAGAGAGTGTCGCAGGAGTGGAGTGGGTGCTTAATCTCGTCTTTTGGAAGGGACAAGGCTGCACAACAAAACTCACCACGAAAGAAAATAAAAGAGCACAGAGACTCAATTTATCACAAGAAAGCAGTTGAAATAAAAGAGAAGGCAACACAAAATACAATGCAAAAACACATTGAAGATATGAGAAAGGCTGACTACGCTTCAACTTGCAATGTGTTTAGAACAGCTTATAAGATTGGCAAGCATGGGCGTCCCTTTACAGACATGCCAATAGATGTCCAGTTGCAAGTCTTAAATGGTGTCAAGATGGGCAGAGTTTTGCACTCTAATAACTCATGTGCAAATATACTGGATCACATTGCAGCTGAAATGAAAAAGAAGGTAGTCAATGACATAGTGATGAATGAAAGAAAATTGTGTGTGCTCATTGATGAATCCACTACAATAAGTGGAAAGTCTGTGCTTGTCGTGTGCCTGCGGTCAGCTATTTCCAGTGAAAATCCAGACACAATATTTTTTGAACTGATTGAGCTGCAGGGGACCACAGCAAAGGACATCACTGAAGCCCTGTTAGGATGTGTTCATAATAATGGCTTTGACCCTCACTACCTACAGCAACATTTGTTGGCATTTGCTTGTGATGGAGCCTCAGTGATGCTTGGGAGGAAAGCAGGAGTTGCTGCGCAGCTTTGTTCCAAATTCCCTTACCTGTTTGTCTGGCATTGTTCCAATCACAGACTGGAACTGGCAGTTTGTGATGTTTTGAAGGAGGTAGGAGGAATCAACCACTTTAAAATATTCTTAGATCAGCTTTACTCCCTCTACCATGCATCACCAAAAAACCAAAGGGAGTTAACCGAGAGTGCTCACAATGTTGGACAACGTCTCCTTGTGATAGGCCGTGTTTTATCAGTGCGTTGGGTTGCTTCAAGTGAGAGAACAGTGAAAGCAGTATGGGAGAACTACCAAGCTCTGCAGGTACACTTTACAAGTGCTGCTGCTGATACCAGCAGGGACTCAAGAGAGAGAGCAAACTACAAAGGACTCAATGATGTTCTCACTACTGTTTCTTTTGTGGTCAATCTTGGCATCATGTATGACACTTTCACAGAACTCAGTGACCTCTCAAGAATGCTCCAGAGATGGGACATGACTTTGGATCAAGCCGACAGGCAGCTGGACCGACAAATCCGGGTGTTTGAGTCAATGGTATCCAAACCTGGTCCCACACAAACTGCCATTGAAGCTGAAAAGGAGAAAATCTTCAGAAATGTATGCCTGCATGAAAATCAGAGGGTTATAAAAATCAACCATGGCCAATTTTTCCGTAGCCTGGCTGAAAATGTTAAGTGCAGGATGACTCCAACAACTTCCTCGCATGTCAGTAAAACCTCATCTGAAAAGACAGATAGTCACCTCCTCTCAGACATCAAGGTCCTCCAGTCTGACTCCTGGCCTGCATCTCTAGATATTCAATATGGGGATGCAGCGGTCAGACGTTTATGTCAGAGATTCAGAGTTGGGGAGAGGGAAAGTGTCCTAGGATTTAGGGAGTATAAAGACCTTAAAGCTTCCAAGACACCAGCAGCCCTGAAGCCGCTTCTTACAGCTGTCCACACCATTGCAGTATCAACAAGTGAATGCGAGCGAGCTTTCAGCTCAATGAATGATACTTTGACAGATAAAAGAAACTCTCTCAACATCAAAAGGCTTTCAAATATGATTTTCCTGAAATCCAACGGACCACCCTTGGATCAGTTTAACACACAAACATATGTGCAGACATGGCTGGCACTAGGGAGGAGAAGTGCAGCATCCACAAACTGCGAAGCCCAAAGTGAAAGGAAAGTGGAGCCCAAAACGTGCTGGAGCCTTTTCTAGGTAAAATGATTTGTACAGTATTTCTCATTTTTCATTTGGTGTACTGTGATTGTATTTTGCTGAATCTGCTTTTGTATATTTTTCAGGGGTAAAGAAATGAACCATCTTCAAGACTCAAGATTATGTTCTACTGTTCTATGGTTATTATGTTTGGGTTGCTTCAAGTGAGAGAACAGTGAAAGTAGTATGGGAGAACTACCAAGCTCTGCAGGTACACTTTACAAGTGCTGCTGCTGATAGCAGCAGTGACTCAAGAGAGAGCAAAATACAAATTAGTTTATAATTTATTTTATGTACATTTTGTTAAAAAAAAAATTCAATACCTTTTTGCACATTTTATTTATGTTCAGTAGCTCTTTCTAGCTCAAGCAAATCCACAAACTAATAAAATGATTTATTATTTTGTATAAGGTTGTCTGTTGACTGTTGTATATAAAACCCATTCAATATAGTTGTTGTTACCTCAGGGGAGGCGGAAAAAAAATAGAGTACCGGCACCTCTTCTGGGCCACTTAAAGCACTGTACAGGAGTGATACATCTGCTGCTGTCAGGCCTGCAGGTATCAGGCTGTTGTTCTCCTTTATCTCATAGTGGACAGAAATTATTTTTTGGAGTGGCACAAATAATTTGTGTGGCATCAGATTTGATGCAGAACAGCTGATTGTTCTGTAAATAGTTTGAAATGTTTATTTAAAAATGCCTTGGCTGCATTTAAAAAAATAGCTGCAAAAAACGTTGTTTGCCAAACTGAGTTACTTTTTTGAAGAAGTAACTATATAATTAATTGCCCAGCATTGGTCATTATATGCTGTATTTTGGAGACAGAGAGTTACAGGACTCTCTCCCAGACCACAGACTCATAATACAAGTCAGAGCTGTATAAAAGAAAAAAAAGAAAAGAAAGAAAGTTGTGTTTTCGAAATTGGAGTTCAAGTTATTTTTACTTCCAATAGTGTTAACATACTACACAGGTCATGAACAAGATTTCTTTTACATTTTCATTGTAAATGGGTTAAAGCAGTTAATAAAAGTAGTCTAACATAAATGTAAACGCTGTAATTTGATTATTTTAATAAACCATGAAACTTGGATGGATTCGATGCCGGCGTGACCACAGTGCACACGTCTGATGTCGCTCAGTGGTCCAAGGGATCGCTCAGGGAGTTTGTGTGTTCGCTCAGACACGTGAAAAATTAGAGGGAACATTGGGCCTCTGACATTCAGTACCCAGTTATTAAAATGTTAAGTGTAAATCATCCCCAGCCCACAATAGCAGCTGAATTTACTACGATTTCAGATCTTTTACACTGTCAATAAGAAACCACCGATGTGTAAAACAGGCTGACAACAGAATGACGTAAACCACACTGCTGCAACTGTGCAGCTCTCAGGTTTGATCTATTGTTTCTCTGTGTGGCCAGCAGGGGGAGGTGTTTTGCTGCTTTTTTTTTAAATATTAATGAAAACATTTTTCATGAAAGTTGCAAATTTGTTATCTGTTTTTATGACATTTTTCACTGTGGATTACAACAACATCAACATTAGAAAATGAAATACATTTATAGTAGGTGATCATTAATCAGTATTATTGGCACTATTAAAGGGCCCCAAAAATCAAACTTTGCTTAGGGCACCACGGAGGGCCAACCCTTTTTACACTTCAACGATTGTACACAAAATACAATCATCCATCCTTCTATCTATTTATTTTCTTCCGCTTATATGATTCAGCATCACAGGGAAGCTGGATCCCAGTTGTTTTTCACAGAGGGCCAAGCAGTGGAGGGAGCTGCCGACCTCCCAGCAATACATGTAAACGCTTTATTTTACACTGACTCTGGTCATCTTTATCTATCATAAAAATTGCTTCACGATCTGAAACACGTGAGTGCGGCAAATATGCAAATAGCTAAGAAATCAGGATGGGCTAAATCGTTTCTTACTGCACTTCTGTTAGGCGACTGAATAAAAACACAAAGTCAGCAGTCTGGCTATGAATGTCTTTAATGTTTCCCAGATCAGAATCACAGCATACAGTGTATAATAACTTCTAAAGTAAACAGAAATATCATCACCTCATTTATTTATATAATTTTACTTTACTTTTTTAATAATCATCTTTTTTTATTCCATTATTTAACATTTTTCTTCATCTCAAGTCTCGAGTTTCTGAGTTCAACAAAGAAAGTAGAAAGAAGACAACAGGTGCAGATTTGCAATGGACACCAAGCTGAGGGTTTCTCTGTGGGTGTCACTGTCTCTGTGCACGTTTGACACTGTGGACGTGACACAGGATCATCCAATCATGAAGTTTTGCTTTGCTTTGCTAAATCCAGCAGTTATACCACAGAAAGGACAAAGTGTGGCTCTAACAGCTGTTGAACACACACAGACTGTGATGTACTCCCCACGTCACCCATCGCTCTGCACTTTTCCAGCATCCAACTGTTTTTCTGCTACATGACATCACTGCAGGAGAAAACAACGGACGGACAGACAGCACAGTGTGACACGAGCAGGTCAGACCACCTGTGTGATCTCATGAGTCTGTGAGGATATGAGGCATCTTATGGTATCAAAGCCCTGGAGTCTGTCAAACATGGCTACATGTAAACACTGCTACATGTTAGGTGAGCTAACATTTAACTGACTGCACTTTTTTCAGTCTCAGTTTAGGTCATTTATGTCCTTACTGCGAATCACTGAAAGGCAAAGCTGGCTTTTATCGCTCTGATGTTACGCACATCATGCAGCACAGATTCATCTCTGATCACAAGACTCATATTTCAAAATAAAAGCGAGCTAAGGCTTGAAAAGAGGACGACGATTTTATGACAATAGAGAGAAAAGAGCAACGAAAGGATTTAAAACTTGATGAAAATGTTTTTTCTCACTGAAAACTAGCAAATCCTAATAAACAGCATGACTGGCCCTCTGCTGTGAGGGGGCTTCAGTGGAGATGACTTCTGCTACAGCGACCTTCCTGCTACAGGATGGTCACATGATAACGATCAACGTTTGACAAAAATAAAATAAATGTTGAAAAAACAAAGACAAAACTGATCGGTGGTAAGGATGAACTCATTTGAAACCTCAAGCTAACGGCCATTTTTTCTTCTCATTACAAACTGCACCTGTTGTCTTTGTCATCACAAAATAAGCATATCATTCATTCACTCCAAAAAAACAAAAAAACAAAACATAAAATAAACAAGAAACTTAATATTTACAAATATTTTGTCTGTTTTTTTTCTTACACTTAAAAATGTACAGTTCTGATCTTCCAGATGTTTCGTCTCCATCCGTCTCCCAGATTGGTATTTTCTTCTCTGTCCAGTGACCTCAGAGTGAGCGCTGAATGTGCCACAATGGCGCCCTCTAGTGTTAGCTTATAAAACAGACAAGGAGAAAGAACAGAGCCGAATGAAAGGACTCGTTTGTGTTCTCTCCTCTGCTGTAGCTGTGTGGTGCTGAGGTTAACTACACAACCCCTCGCCGCCTCCTTATACACAGGAGTGAGTACAAAAGGGTTCGTACGGACGCATCAGCCGGCCGTCCTTCTGCTCGACACTGTTAGCTGAAAGATGATCGGATCATCCTCTGTCCTGTATTTAAGGCTGAGAGTCTTTGTCCAGTCTCTTTTCCACAGCTACTGTCCACAGCACTGATCCACCTGCAGCACAGCCCCAGTCAGTTGTTTTATGATTTACATTGTGCACGTTTCCCTTCC